>NW_019384741.1:158604-206028 GCF_000671375.1 Centruroides sculpturatus | reverse complement strand
AGAAAAAGTGATATATAAAATAATAATTTTATTTAATTAATTAATAAAAGTGCATATTTTGAAAGATCAAAACAATGTCCTTGTTATAATAGTGATATATTTTTTCCATTCAAGTTATTAGCTAAATGAAGTTTAAATATGATTGATTTAATTTTATAACAACACAATATAAAAACTTATCTTTTAAAATATACTTTAGGTTGAGTGATATGCATATTATATTTATTGGAATTGGTGCCACTATGGGAGGATTAAGCTTAATACTTCTATTGGTTGGATTCCTTGCAACCGGTGCAACTAGGGAAAAAGTTTATAGAGGATGGAAGTCAAGAGTTGGAGGCAGAATTACATGTGCAATTGTAAGTTTCAACAAAAAATAATAATAATAATAACAATAATAACAACTCTCCCATGGTCACCACCTGGTCGTGGTGGGAGAGCCCAGTAGTTTTACTGATCCATAGGTCAATGCAGGCTGGAGCACAAGCTCCTGATAGGGACACCCATGCCAGTAAGGTCTATGGGGAGAAATGAAGCTAAGAGTGACCACACCCACACTCTGTGGAGATATTTATCGTGGTAGTAACCAGGTCAAAGTGTGATACCAGCTCGGACGTCGCCCGGGTTAACAAGGTCTGCGTTCATGGGTTAGACAGAGGCTCACGTTCAAAAAATAGATCACAGTCTCCCTTGGTTACCAGTGGTGAAAGCAGCACCGGCCCAAGCATAGCTACTGCAATGCCCTCAACAGATGTGAGGAACAAACCTAGCCTTGGTGTTTCTGTTGCAATACATCCACAGACCACAAAGGCTGGAAAACCGTACCAGTGGATGAAATGGACATCAGAAATGAACGAGTTTATCATCTGTACTTACTACACCATCACAAGACTCAAAACAAACATGACAGCATACAGACAACAATTACACCATAGATTCACACAACAATATCCTCACCTCACTGTCACCGAACAAAGGGTTGTTGATCAAAAAAGAACAGTTATACACAACAACCTTATCCCACAAACAACACTTGAACTTATCAAACAACAGGTTGCTGATCAAATACATCAACAGGCAGAAACATGTAACATTAATGAAGATCACATAACCTGTCAGGATAATCCAGCAACAAGCATTGATAATAGCACACATATAACAACTACCACTAATGATACTACAGGCACTTCCTCATCCATCACTGATAACACAAACATAGAATTAGTTAATACACTCACTTATATTTCAGGAAACACTCACTAAATATTCAGGTACAGATCCCACACACAGACCATGAATACCGAAAATCAACACATCAAAGGTAATAGGGAAAACACTAAATTATGTAAACACTCACTTACTACCATACTACATCCATTTAATTTCTACACTCTCAGACATTCATACATTAGTTTATGCCGAGGCAGTCACAGTAGTGACACACCATGGTCTGAAAATACAATTGCAGACAGATACACATAAAACACAATTATATCACAAGCCTGCCTGGCAGAGAAGAATAGAAACACAAATAAACGACATTAGACAGCAATTAGGCAGGCTGACACAATACACTAAAAACAACATAACACACAAATAAAAGAAACAACTCAAAAACATTTTCAAGAAAATCAAAACACACATAACATGAGCATTACACACATTACAGAATACATCGATACACTAAAACAAAAACTCGCAGCCAAAGCACACAGACTCAAACGATACAAAACGTGTACACTACAAAAACAACAAAATATATTCACATAATATTAAATTATTCACAGACAATGAAAAACTTTTCTACAGACAAATCAGTACCAAAACAAATACTGATACACAGCACAGTGGCACACCAACAGAAGAACTCACAACTTATTGGTCTTCTCTTTGGTCCAATGCTATTACACACAATGCTCATGCAGGCTGGATCGAGGAGGAGAACAGAAACTTGCACAACATAACAACTATGTCCTGTGCTGAAATAAATGTACACGACATCCGCTACGATGTTAACAGAACACACAACTGGAAGACACCCGGTGTAGACAACATTCACAATTTCTGGTACAAAAAGTTTACATCACTGCACCAGGAACTAGCTAAACATCTAACACACATCATCATCAATCCACAAGACATGACAAAATTTCTTACTCAGGGCATCACCTACATGAAACCTAAAAACAACAACACCACAGACACCACACAATACAGACCAATCACATGTCTTCCAACACTCTACAAATTATTGACATCCTGTATCACAAACAAAATATACTAACATTTTGAAGAACATGACATTCTTACAGAACAACAAAAAGGTTGCTGTAAAAATCACAAGGGATGCAAAGAACAGTTACTCATAGATTCAGTCATTCTACGGCAAGCACACAAACAACACGGAAACATACACATGGCATATATAGACTACAGAAAAGTATTCGACAGTGTTCCACACAGTTGGTTGCTACATATTCTACACATGTACAAAATACATCCATCATTCATTGCATTCTTCCAAAACACTATGCAGCACTGGAGAACAACACTACATCTCAGAGTTAGTAACACTTCCATACAAACAAATGAGATATTCATTAGGCGAGGAATTTTCCAAGGAGATTCCTTGAGTCCTCTCTGGTTCTGCCTAGCCCTGAACCCATTATCCAACATGTTAAACAACACACATAATGGCTACAATATCAGACATGAAAAAACAACACAGTTTACACTGTCACATCTCATGTACATGGACGACATAAAACTTTATGCATCATACAAAAACAACTTCATCAACTTCTACAAATCACACACTCATACACTAAGGACATACAAATGGAGTTTGGCTTAGACAAATGCAAAAAACTTCACATAGAAAAAGGAATCCTGAAGAAAGAAGATTTTGCACTTGGAAATGGAGACGTTATTGAATCCGTGGAAGAGGGCGAGTTCTACAAGTATTTAGGATTCCAACAGGCCAAACTAACAGAACATACACAAATAAAGCAAAGATTAATTAAAGAATACCAAAGTAGGTTAAATGCCATTTTCAAAACACAGCTAAATGCAAAACACATAGTTAAAGCAATAAACACATATGTCATCCCAGTACTCACATACTCTTTTGGAGTTATACGTTGGACTCACACAGATCTCGAGCAACTCCAAAGGAAAACAAGAACAACACTTACTAAGCATAAACAACATCATCCTAAATCCGCCACAGAAAGATTAACCCTTCCACGTAAAGAAGGCGGACGTGGCCTGATTGACATAGTTAACCTTCACTACAAACAAATACAGTCACTGCGAGAGTTTTTCTACAAGAAACAAGAAACATCACAGTTACATAAAGCAGTAACTCTAGCAGACTCAAATAACACACCATTAAACTTACACTCACAACATACAGACATGACACAACATATAAAAAGCATAGACAACATTAAGCAATCATGGGCTCAAAAGGCTCTCCATGGCAGGCATCCTTACGACCTGGCCCAGGATTTTGTTGACAAAACTGCGTCAAACAGCTGGTTAGATCGGGGATGCCTCTTTGGGGAGACGGAAGGATTCATGATTGCCATACAGGATCAGGTCATAAATACTAAAAACTACAGAAAACACATACTCAAAGATACAACACTCACAAATGACACATGCAGAAAATGTCACATCATGCCAGAAACTATACAACACATCACTTCTGGTTGCAAGCTCTTGGCACAGACAGATTACTTACATAGACACAATCAAGTAGCAAATATAATACACCAAGAGCTTGCAAAGAAACACAAATTGGTAGACATCCACGAACCATACTACAAGTATATTCCACAGACAGTATTGGAAAACAACACGCACAAAATGTACTACGACAGAGCCATAATCACAGATAAAACAATTTACCACAACAGACCAGACATCACACTCATTGACAAACACAATAAAATCACATACATTATAGACATATCCATTCCAAACACTTACAATGTACAAAACACATGCACTGAAAAAATTAGCAAGTACACAGAACTCGCCCAGGAAATAAGGCATCTGTGGAGGATGGATAGGGTGCTTATTGTACCTGTTGTTCTCTCCTATACAGGTGTGATACCACACACACTACACAAAAGCCTGGGAACATTACAATTGAGTAGAAATACATACATCACACTACAAAAGGCCACTATATTGAATACATGCCACATTGTTAGGAAATTCCTGAATACAGACACACACACACTGACACACTTATTTAATTTTAGTTTTGTTTTGGTTGCTATGCTTTGACTCTGGTCCGGCATAGTACACAGCCACCGGTGTGAACCGAGTATAACTCACAAAACCCAACATAATAATAATAATAATATCTCTTACTTATAAAAGACAAAATATTAGTAATGAAGCCACCAATTAACAGATGCTCCCAAACTTCATCAGCAGTTGAACCAAATTTAAAGCCAAGGTATCACACTTTTTCTAAGACAAAAGATCAACAAACACTCTTAAAAAAACAAAATACTTTGAATTGAAAACAAGAATTAGTAAGAACTTTAAGGAAAAAAGACCTGGAGTAAACAGTATAACCAAAAACTTTTTTTGTAGCAATTTAAAATGCATGCAGTTAGTCAAAATATGCAAAGAATCCAAAATCTCTTCTTCTACACAAAAACTACATGCTTCACTGGAATAATTACTTAGGAAATTTAATGAATTGCACCTTGCCTATATAAAAAAAGACAAAACAGTAAGAGACACATCTTGATTATATAATGAATTATCAAAAAGTAACATCCAATTCTTTATACCAACAATATACAATATTTTTTTGTCCATCAATACCACAAAAATTTATGAAAAATGTTAGTTAGGAGGACAGACAAGTCTATCAACTATACATTTTCACTTTTAAAATTAATGCCATGTTTTTTACATGTACTAATGAGAGAACAAGTTCAATCTATATAATCCTTGTCAAGTAAAACTAATATTTTTTATTAAAATATTTTAAACTTTTATGAGAAGCTGCCTTGCAGGGGATTGGTCTCTTATCACCAAATGGCAGCATCAGACTCTTGAAGCCTGCTCAATTGTCAATGGATGGCTAAAAAGGGTTAGAGTTAAATTTGCAGGAATTTGATCAGGTGACCTTCTGTCCCTGCCGTGATGCCATTCCAGACGAGTGGTGGTGGGCCGGTAAGAGTCGTAAGAATTAGGCAAACCAGGTGGGCTGTTATGCTCTCCATTAGGTTATGCAACTCCTATTATCGTGTAATTATTTAATTGTTGATGTTTCCACATGTCACCAATTAGTTATTCGGATTTATCCAAGAAACTTTCCCAAAACAAAGGAAGAGTTTGTTGACTTTTGATATAACATTCAATCGTCTCCTGTTTACTGATCCTGTAGGAGACGAAATACTGAAACTTGTCTTAAAATTTTAATTGGCGTTATTATCAACAAAACCCCCGTTTTCAGGATCTCACACTTTTATTTGTTTGGCAATATACAGTAAAAACTTCTTAAATTAACGAAATTACTTTGAACATGCCTAAAAGCTGAAATAAGCATGGTAAGTACTGTAAAAACACAGTATATAGGCATACACAATCTGACTTTTGTCAGGTTGTGCATATAGTGACATATATCAAACATATGTGAGTTTGCAATATCCTGTAGGCTAATGAATTTTTCTATATTTAGGAAAACTGCCTTTGTAGATTGCAGGTAACACCTACATAGCCCAACTTTTAAATTAAAATGTTACCATTTAGTTAAACATACTGTATTTGTATTTTTATTATTATTTGCTATAGCTAAGCAGCTTTTGAATGTATTCATGTAGAATATTTTAATTTTAAATGTTTTATTTTAAACTCCTATTTATCCCTGATAAATAAAGAATGCATTCTAATTTTACTTTTGGTTTTAACCAGAATATAATAAAATTTTGGGCTGATTATCAAAGGCTCAGGATGACTTAAATTAAACACTAAATACTTTTACCTAAATATTTTAAGCTGAAATGGGGTGCTTTTTATATGTTGTAAAATATGGTAAATAAATCTACATAGTAGTTGAAATTCTCATTTTACTGATTAGCATTAAAAGAATATGTTAAAACAGTTAATATATGTCCAACTCAAGGATTTATTAATTATTAGTAATTCATTGTATTGTTTGCCTTCTTAATATAAAAAATGTTAAGGGGTAAGTTGTTACTGCAAAAATCAGAGTTTATACATTCCAATCTTTAACAACTTATCTTTTTATTCTTTTTATATTAATTTTAATAGGATGTTTGTTATTGTTATTAGGAAGTGGTTATTCCAAGGCATGTAAGGCTCTTACTGTAACAAATAATAAACAAATATAACAAAACAACTAGCATATAATTGAAGTAATAAATATCAGCAATTAGTGATGGATCCAGAACAACACTAGGGTGGGCTAACTAAAAAATAAGAAATAGCTGCATAATTATAAGTACCTTTTATTAACACCTGAAAGACGATTGTCTTACTTGCCATTGTACAGTAAATGTTTTTAAAAACATTTTGAAGTTCAAATAAACAAATTTTTACTTTTTTTGTGTTCACTGGAAGCGCTTAAGAAATGTATACTTTAGAAACTATATAAATAAATATTTAATTTATAACATAGTATTTCTATAAATTGTTTGCTGTAAACAATCTATCTATAAAAATTTTCTCTTATATGCTCTCATATATAAAGAAAGAAAAAATTTAATTTTTCCCAATATCTATGGAGGGTTTTTATACTCCTCATTGGGATACATTATTAAGTATTCCTGACAACCAGTGCAGGAGTGCTTAATTAAGTAATATTTCTGTAACTTCTATTGATAAAAAATAAAAACTGTACCATTATATTACAAAATTAATGAATTATTAATCTGCTTTGTGTGAAAAAGTTGCGAATATTTTTTTATTATGGTATAATCAGTTGTATTTCTTTGCTAGAACACAATTTCCTATACACAATATGTTTTTCTCACTGCGGATGGCAAATAACTTATGGTGAAAACAAGTTACATTTGTAATCATTATGCCGAGACCAGAAGTAAACTTTCCAAAATAGTAAAATTTCATGGGTTAGTTTTTAAAATAAAAAGAATATGTACATTTAATCTTCAGTAAAATTTTTTAGTTAGTATCTGTGTTTAAAAGTGGAACAAAAAATTTATTAATCATATGTATGTTTGATTCTTAGTTTATAGAAAACTTGATTATATTTATTGGACTGTTTTTTGATGTTTCTGTAGAATTAGTGATTTTACAGGGTAGGATTAATAGACCCAACAAACAATGTTTTGGCTACCCTCTGTAAATTGTAAAAAAATTTTCTTCTCTAGTAAACAGTCTCACATAATCAAGGAATTCCGTTTTAGTTATGTGTAAATTTATTTCTGAAAATTACAGGAGCAATAATATTCTAAGTTTATATGTACAATATACTGTACGATTAGATTGTCTTCCAGAAATTATTTGCGTACTTTCAATTTAATTTTAATTAAAATTTATTAAATTAATGTTTTTATAATATGTTTTGTGAGTATATTTTGAATTTTATCCGTATTCTACTTAGGAAAATTGAATGCCTCTCATAAATGGATGGAATTGATCAGTTTTCATTGTATGACAAGATTTATAATTAATACTGGAACATGTAATGAACCGATAACCATTATCTAACTTTGCTTGTGTTTTTACTTAGTTATTTTAATTAGCATCTTATTTTACATTTCTTTAATTAAGCTTTATGAGTTCTAACTACAAAATGATATAATTGTTAGACTGTAAGACTGTCTTTCTGAATTTAGAAAACCCAATTACTTAGCATCTCACTAGAAATGTGCCAGCTAAATTTTTCTCTATACATAGAATATTTAAATAAAGGCAGTATTCAAAAGAATAGTTTGTAATTAATACTAGTAAATTCATTAGTGAAAAAAGAGTTCAGCATTAGAAATTTGTTCATGGGTAAAGAAAAGTTCCAAGTAAAACTTTTGAATAGAGAGAATTTTCTTTATAAATAAAACTTTTAGGCGTTATCAAGTAGCTTGCACCATGTTTTTTGGTTCTGTGTAAAAACATTCAGCAAATATCAATATTATGATTATAGAATTTTTAATTGGTTATCGAAATCAATTGACCCCTGTAATTGCATGGAAATTACTTTATTTAATTTTTGAATAAAACTGAAAATTTGATTGGATCTCACTTTCTTATCTCATCATTTAAACGAGAATAAATGGGTTTGAATATAATTTTGAACAGTTTTTGAATGAATTAATAACAACGTTACTCTTTATTATGTAAGTTAAAAATCGATATTTAAAACGTCTTTCTAAAGATTGTGTGGCAACAAAACGGGAATCCCAGCCACAAACTTGTTTAGTTTCGTAACATAATTAAATACTAATTTAATAGTTATCATATAGCAACACTAATAATTAAATGCTAAAGATGTGTGTGCCATCCGTTAAATAAACCAAGATACATTTGCTCCCAAATAGATCAAAAACATGGCTCCGAGAGGAGATGGTAATGGGCTTTTCCATCGTATGGTCACTGGAAAATAAATCCACTTTCATAAGAATTAAATAACAATACGAAAGCGTGATTGGATGCGGGTGACAGAGCCTGGATATAGTGAGGCTAAGATTCTTTGGACTCCTCACTAATCCTGTCTAAACTCTTGGCGGATAGGGAAAATCTTTCTTCTAGTCAGGAGTTTTAATAGTGAAAGAATATTGAGTGTGTTTGTTGGGCTGCAATTGAAAAACGTGTAGATATAAATTCCCACTGTCATCCGTAGGTCTCTGGCTTTCTTTAATCTCGAGAACGGCGTTAGATAGATGAAAATCGAGACCAGATGTGGAAAACTTAGGGATGGGAGGTCCGATTAATTATATACGAACTTGCGGTTTACACTAGAAGTTACTTTATTTCAATTCAAAAATTTCCCCCGGAAAGGAGTTAGATGACCGGCACGACTGTTTTGCTAACAGGAGCAAGACACTACTAATTTGAGGTGGAGAAAAATTGCAGCCCAGAGTTGTGACGATGCCACAATAAATAGTTGCTGGTTCTAGAATAAAATAGATTCCATAGTGTCTTGTTAGCTCTTACCAGGGTATATACGAGTATTTATTCGTTAAAAGTGTAGAAATCGGTTTTCTTTACGGGTTTAACCGTTAATATACAAATTACGTTTAAGAATGTCTGTAATTACATTTTAAGTGCCATATTTATTGATTAATGTCGAAATTTCTTTCAGTATCGACAAAGTTCCAAAAGTGACATCCCCGGTTCTTGTCATCCACGGTACCGAAGACGAAGTCATCGATTTCTCTCACGGACTAGCAATATACGAGCGGTGCCCCCGGGCCGTGGAGCCTCTGTGGGTGGAAGGTGCGGGACACAACGACGTCGAGCTGTACGGACAATACTTGGAACGTTTGAAGAAGTTCGTATCCATGGAGCTCATCAACTGACACGCGCTTCGCGGCCTCCCTCGAGAAAGGCGAGTGCCTTCTTCTAATACAGAAGATCCTTCACCATCCCAACGAGACGACAAATGATATCCCAATTGTAAATTCCACCTGAATATTTCCAAAATGTTTATATAATAGTTTCATCGCCCAAAAAAAAGGCATTTAACTCTCGGTGCAAAACAAACTTCTAGAGAAGAAACTAAACATTTTGCACGTTTAAGGGAACAACGAGAGGAAAGTGTTACTTAGACAAACGTTTTCTTTCCAGATTTAAATAATGGTTACGATACGAAAACGTGACGAATTTACGATATTATCTCGTAATTACTTTCCGTTCGACACTCTTTTCTTTTGGACACTTCGCGGAGTAACGTCACGATTTCTATAATATATATACATATATATATTTCGGAACTACTACTTTTTCCATCGATTATTTTTTAATGCAGGTCAACATTGCAACAGTGTCTAAGTTTTATTGATGAGGGTCGTCCGAAAGTTACCAAAAAAGCGATTTCGGTAATGGTGGACTCGGAAGAAGAGTAGCACCTGGAAGAAACGTGACGAAGTAGTAGCACCTGTTTGGGTAGCGTAGAAGTTTTAGTATCCGTGATGCAGCAGTAGCCATATATAAATTAATGGTCTCCCTTTGCTTGGCTTTGTGTCCACATCGATATATTTAAAAAAAAGAAAAATGGCCATCGTCACGGTAATATATTTTGGCATATTCGAACATTTTTGCTTTGTATCGTGCGGTTATTGAGTTGTTCTTCGTTTTTTGATCGTCGCTGGCTTTTTACGGTTTCCAAGTTTTTACTTCTGGCCTAAAATTGGTATTATTTTATCAATTTCTATGTAAAATTAGAAGATGATAAAAGGAAAAAATCATCGTAATTGCGCTTATTGTGTACGAGTGAGTGCGAGTGTCTGACGAACGAATGTTCTTCTCGTGCGCCAGTTTTAATATAAAGTTTGGGAACAGGGCTGCAGGTGTGTTAGCGTACTTCAATTAATTTAGCGTAACGTCGATGTTTCTATCGAATCATTCCAATTGGCATTGTGATATCGAACATTTGTACCTACGGTTCGTATCATAGTCTACAACGTACATACACCTTTAAATAAAAGCTCCACTTTTGTATAACGGCACTTCTTAATCCAAAAAATCCAATCGTCTACACCTAGCACAGGTATGAGAGTTTGTGTGAAATATCGCAGTGTTATATTAAAAAAGTTATTTAATCGTACATAGTTCCTGTGACAGAGTGATTTAATGATTTGGTAAATTTATACACACCTTCGTCGACACGGGTACAGTTTGTACCATAATAAAATAGTTTTATCCGTGGTTAATTTATCATTCGACGCAGTTTATATCCCGGCCCTTTTTTTGTACGTCATAAATATATATATAAAAACCACTGTCTTTTTATGTAAATAATGAAAAATATTTCGTTGGAAGTTCCTCACATTTTCAGAGAACGATGCTTGTGATTTGGAATCTAGTCTCATCCCCTCATTTTTGTCGACGTTATACTTAAATCTTAGCGGTAAAACCGTTGGTTTCCCATTAGTTAATCGAGATTCGAACACGTGACTAATTCCATCCCCTGGAGATGTACCAGGACTGCTAATCGAAACTTGAGGTTACTTTACAGAATCATCTGCAGTCCTGCCCCAAACGTGGTTACTTTTACGTTAATGGTCATGTTCTGTCGTTCTAAGAGAAACTTAAAGGAAAATTCTATTACTATGCATACGAAATTCTGCAACGGTTTCTTCCAATAGCCTACTCGATATTTTTGTGACGTAGAAACGTAAATTTGCGAATTTATTAAAACGGCAAAGGCAATTTGCCGGATTTCTACCGGATACAAACGAAAATCGAAACTTAAAATTGTTTAATTAACGTAGCGAGGAAGGGGATGGTTCCTTACGCTTTTGAAAATCTCCTCTCGTTTAGGAACGAATTAATTAGAATCATTAAAAGTTCTATTTTTAACGCGCTTTTTAGATAGGATTTTGCATTATTTTCTGGCTACGGTACTAACGCTTCGGCCGGTGGCGGGTTCGGACCCGTCGAGAATTCGTCAATCCAGTCACGGTACGAAATGCCACCGGGCCGATAAATTCGATTTAAAAATAGAGGGGGTCGTGTCGAAAGAAAAAAGGCAAGTTATAAGTTGTCGGTCTTCCTCTTTCCTGTTTGTTTAAGGTTTCTTTTTAGTGACGAATTGTAATTTTAATTAATCGACGCTCCGTTACCATCCGAAATTTTGTTTTGTTAATATACTTTTGATTTGAATGAAACGTTCTTTCGTTTGATGAAAGTATAAAACGAAAAGATGGAAGTTTTGATTGCTGTAACGAATCAAAATAAAAGAAAAAATATTGTAAACAAATGCATTTATTCCGAACGGTGTTGTACCGGCCGCCGGGAGCGGAAAAAGAACAATAAAGTCTCTTCCCAATACCTAAAGTGTAACGTGACGCGTTCAAGGACGCGCGCATTACCGGGGTGTAGGAATTGCGGGAAAAACCGCACTAGCGTCGTTACCCCCCGTGCCACTTTGTTTTTTAATAGGCATTCTCGCGCTCCTCCGGCGCAACGCCGCCTTTCTCGACATTAGCGTAACGCGTCTACAGTTTTTCCCCGGCTGTAACGGCGAAAAAGTCGATATTCCCTCCCCTCCGTAAACGAAAATGGCGTCGACCGAATGCCAATTTGAAAAAATGTCGAACGTTTGAAACGGAATCGATTTTTCCAACCGTCAATTTTTAATTTTTGAATAGCTTCATTAAAGACGGAAAAGTTTCCTCAAAAGGTGACTTTTAAAAGCCGATGGCCGGGCCCAGGCCCCCTTTAAGTGCCATCGATCGGTAGATATTTCCCTCGCATCTTTTTATTCGGGTGATGGGTTTGACGTCGGAAAGGATGTAAATTATATTCGAAACCGTTAAAATCTGGATCCAGTTTAGAAGTCATTGGTAATTTGCACGCAAATTAGTTAACGGGAGAATTTTTTCCTTATTCTTTTTACTGTTTTGCATTTTGTGTACACGCTGTCCACTCGACCCGGTTTTGACTTTTGACTAAGATCATCTCCGCTAATAGGAAACTCGGCCGTTATAATCGGCCCTATTAATAAAGAAGGCGCGAGTAGACGGTGTATACGCGGGAATTTTTCTTAATTTGAAATTAAATGCGGTGGTCGATTAAGGTCCCGGGGGGTTAGGCAAAACCATGGAAATAGACCACCGGGGATTTTCACCGACGGGTTTCCGGTCTGTTAACGCCACTTCCGAGTGGAATTCCGAGAAGGGCGTTTATCGATACGGACTCCTTCCCGTTCAGGGTCCTTTCCTCCAACTGCGCCCCGGCGCGCTTTTTAAAATAAGGGCTTTCGAACTTGGAAAAAGTCGACCTCTGGCGCAGAGGCACGAAACAGGTAATTTGGAGTGGCGATAATTTAATGGTTATTTATAGGACGAGGGTGTAGGTGTGACGTTTTCCTTCCTCCGGTTGGAGGTCGTCCGGAGCCATTTCCTTTTCGACTGGATTACGCGCCTAGGGTTTGTTCTCCTGCTATTTTCGAAGGGGAAGGGGGATGCTCGAGGCCGCTTTAATAGAAATGGCGGTCGATTCGAATTTGCCAATTAGCAACCCGGATACGGAGTGGTAACGCGAAATAGTCTCCGCCGTCCGTTCGACCGTCTTTTACGTTTCCCGAAAACGGTCCCAGTAATTTTCCGTAAGGAAAAATAGCGCCGACGTTACCGCGGGGGATTCCGAACGGTAAACGACGGCGTTAACAGCGGGAAAATAATATCTCTCGCAACGATTGTGGACGGCGGAGGAAATCAAAGTCTATTATTACAAAGGTAGATAGACATCGGACGGAAAGAAGCGCCGCCTTCCTCTCGTTGCCACTCGCTAATTACGATATTTTCGGTTTACCGAGCGCTATCGATAATCGATTAAAAAACACCGAAAAAAATCACCCTTAAGTCGACACTTTGAAATTGGCGAAATGGCAACTCGGATAAAAATATTTTGCCTTATCCGAGAAAAATTACGGTTAACACTTGAATTTAATTGCGCACGCGCTACACCAATAGGAATTCCCTTCGAACTGGCAAATAGCATTAGACGGGAGAGGAAAGTCGGATTAACCGGCGCTTTAAAAAAACCAGTCTTCCGCATACGCGTTTTGTTTTGTCGTTTGCCGTATTAAAGGCGACTCCGTCCTCGAATACCGAAAGAGAAATAGAGCGCTACCGTCGTCCAAATATTAATTAATTATAGACCGGTGTGAAATTGGTTCCGCCGAGTGGACGTTTCGTCTTAGTTTAAATAAAAAACCGAAAGTGGCCAATAAACAATACGCATTCTTTTATTTCCGCGAAATGCGCTGGTAAATTCGGCCGCGGATGCCCACCATTGACCATTTTTCCCAACCGTAGGGAATTTCGGTTCATTTTTGAAAATTGGTGCGGCCGGTTATGCGGAGAAGATGCCAAGGTATACGTATAGGTGTTGGCCATGTAAAAATGGCGTTCTTTTAGAAAATAAATGGTAAAACTGGCGGTGGGTGTTTCGGCCCGAATATAAGGAGCCCGCCGACCGAGAGAACGGAATTCTCCGAATGTACTATACCGCGCCGCGGCTTTATCTATTGAAATTGATATTTTAGTTTGGCAATTTCCGGAAAAGCTCCGATCGACCTAAATTTATCGATTGACTATTATAAATAAAATATCGCGCGCGTACAAACACGTGTCAGACGTTATTTTATTGTCGTATCGATAAAATATGTTTTTAATTATTGTTCCCGCAACTCGCAAACTTCCCCGTTTTCGCGCGTGCGTTTCAAATTCTATCCCCGATAATAAAATATGGCTTTATCTCCGACTTGTAAAAATTAATATGGATTATTATAACAGAGAATGGGTAATCGTTGTCAAACCCTAACGATATCGACGTATTTTCTGTTCCCGAGTGCCAGATTAACTAAAAGGTGTACTGTACGTGCGATTCTCGCATGTCAAATATCCTCTTAAAGAGATTCTGTGGGTATTTCGTCGATTCGTGTTTTGCTTGTATACAATTTAAACTTCCGTCGTGGCTTAGCCTATGTGGCTCTTGTGTCAAAATCCGGCAACCGGTCAACCCGTCAAATGTTATGGCTATTGGCAATAACCGCGAAACACGATTTACGATGTTAATTTCTTCGCTTGACAAACATTACGAAAACGGTGGCTTTTTCGTTGGACGCCTGCCCTCTAGTGTTCTGAAATACAACTATCTTAATGGGGTAGTTTCTAATTTATTAATATACTCCGCGCGTGTAAATACTAATGTGGATAGGATGAAAACCGGATTTACGCGATAAAAATAGTTATAAATGTAACACGGAAGCGAAACATACGGGACGGGACTTTAATCTTCAATACGGTTTCTCCTGTGCTCTGCGCATTTTTTCGGCGCGATACCGAGTCTAAGGGTAAGTATTTTCGCCGGTGTGGAAGCGATGATGCGCCTCCCGTTGCGCGTTATAGTCGGAGACAAATTGTCACCCCAAAGAATTTACTTCGGTGGCCCAAAAGTACGAAAATCGCGGTCCACCAGTGGCCTAGCGGTTCCGTTCCCCGAACACTGGGAATTGGGTGGTGGGTTGGCGTCTGGCCACGTGAAGTTTTCCGGGTTTTCTCCACCTCCGTAACGCCCGAATAGGAGCCAGTTACCCTTAAAAAGACCTCCCGGAAGGCATCTCCCTAGGCCAGGGGTCGGCAACCTGCTCTTTGGATGTGAAGCTGCGGCTCTTTAGTTCCATATGCAAATATTATTTATTTTATCAAAAAAAAAACATTTAAAAATCGTTCTGAATCGATTAACGAGGATTAGCACCGATTCTATCTCTCAGCCACTTGTACTCGCTTTTCACCGCACTCTTCCCCCGTGACACGCGTCGTCACTGTCGTCAGTCCGTCGAAAGCTCTCGAATGACGCCGTCGTCGGATGTTTCTATTATCTAATTTGTTGTGAAAAACACTACTTATATATGAATAAATAGATATTTTTTCTTATGAATAAGTAGATTACTTTTTTATCAAAAAACTTTATTTATGCGAGTACTATTTATTGTTGGCAACAAAAAATTTTGTGGCTGTTTAAAAACTTTGAAATTTTGTAAATTGTAATTTTGGCTCTTCCGACTCAAAAGGTTGCCGACCCCTGCCCTAGGCAGATCGCCCGAGTGTTGCGTTACTGTAGCTTAACTAAACAATAATGAATACAGTAGAGCGTCGGTTGAAAGAATTCCAGTCGGCAAATTTAAATTTTCGCTAGTGCCGTGCCCCTGCAATCTTTGGCTATGTCTCGGGCTACTCAAATATTTTACGTTTTTCATACTAAATTAACTTCTGAAGTATAATTTTTTATTGTTTTATATTTTTCAATATATTTATTTTGTTCGTACAAAATAAAAAAATAATTTTTAACGATACAATAGTCTTCGTTAGGCTTAACATCGACGAAAATTCAACGCGAAGCGACACGCAACGGAGAAAAATTTCAGGATGGGATAAGTTAATATATTTTTTCGTGTATAATCGGTTATCCGAAAAATAAGTTATCCGAACAACCTCAGTCCCCAATTGATTCGGATAAACGACGCTCTACTGTAAATGAAAATCGCGGGAGGGAAAGGCCGGGAGAATATGCTGGATAAGACGAGCAGCGTTTCTTTAAGCAGCGAGAGTGTAGCGAAATGACGTCACAGCAGTGCTGACCAATTAGAAACTAGTTTCGGTGTGTTCGCTGCAAAGCGCATCTCGAGCGCCGCGTAAAGAAACGCGGGAACGTCGAATTTCGAGTCGTCGATTATGTCCGGTGTCTCCGAGCCTGGTGAGGAGACGTAATGTCGCGCTGTAGACGCGCGCAGATCGCTTCTTTTGTTAGGTATCGCGGGCTTCGGGCGCTGTGTTAAAGCGACGGTTTTTTTAAAAAACAAACAATAGTTTATTCAGAAAAGTATTTACACTGTTATATTTGTTGCGTTATTGATGTTACGCTCACATAGGGTTTTCTTCGTTTACATTTTTATTCTTCCGTGTTCTCAACAAATATGTTACACTAGATCATATTTTACCTCGTTTTTTCAAATTGCACCTCCTGAAGCTTGTTTTCCACATTTTTGCTACTGTTATTAGCCTGTATTTTAGTCTATATTTGATGTTTTTGAATCGTGTTTCGTTTCTCGCAGTCCACAGTATAAATCGGGGGTCCCCAAACTTTTTATCCTATTTACCCCTTTATAGAATATTTGCCTTCTTATCGACTCCCAGATTAAGTGTTTTACAAAAGCATTAAATAATTTTTTGCATTTCGGATGTTAAGCAATAAGGAGACCCGCGTAACAACCCAACGAAAGAATTTATAGTTCCCATATCTTATAAAATTTACCCAACATTAACAGAAAAAGGAGATACTTTCCACCGATTTATAATCTCAAAAGAATAATAGCAAAATTATGGATAGATGGAAATTTACCTATAATCCTTAAATCGTACGTGCCATAATACGTAAAATACACAATTATCTTTGAAAACATAAGTTATATTGGATGAAAAAACCTTTTACTGCCATTTTGCGACTACTACCGAATGCCTTAAAAATATGTTAACATAACTTTTTATTAAAATAGTTGATATTAGTGGGATGGATGTGTCCGAAGAGAAGCGGCAAGATTATTGATATTCGTTTGAAAATTGATAAGTTTTAGTCGCAAATCACCGCGGTTCGGTTTCCAAGTTCAATCTGTTCCTCCGTTTTGTCAAAATTGCGTTCGCGTGGCTAAAACCAGCTTCAACCACGTATGAAGTTGGGAATGCGAGTAAGAAAGGTTCGGCTTCCGCTCCGAGCTTGGGATATTTAGTGACAATATTGTTATTGCTCCAAAATTCACCGAGGTTTTTATTTTTAAACAACGCTTTAGCTTCGAGATCTACACATATTTCAATCAGTTCTTCTTCTAGGCCAGGTTCGCTACCTTCATTATCTATTTTTACATCAAATGGATTAGCGAACCATTCGGGAACACGCATATTCTCCGAGTCTTCGAAACGTGCTTTAAAGTCTTCTCTTAATTAATCAAGATGTTTAATATATATCTCCAAATCACGGTCGGAAATCTTTTAATTTTCTTTTAGTACTCGCGAGTTTGAAAAATATTTAAAATCGGATCGTGCCAGTGAAGATTTAAATAGCTCCATTTTTACTCGAAAGGCCATTATGATTGTTCGAGCTTGAACAATTGTAACGTTTTTTCCTCGCAAACACTTCTGTACTATATTAAATTTCGAATAAAGGTCTGCCAAATAGAACAGATGGTTCTTGCACTGTTTTAACTGGTCACGTAGTGATGGATCCACATTTCTAAGAAACTCTTCAGCTGAGTCGTACGAGTCAACAAGCCTCTGCTAACTATCACCTCTCGACAACCACCTTACCTCGGTGTGCAAAAGTGATTGGTTGAAAGTTTCATCATTTTCTTCATGTAACTTCGCAAACAGTCTGGAATTGAGAGGATGAACTTTAATTTTATTTATTGACCCGATGCACACTTTTAGAGTATCGTGAAGTTCGCCACTAAGATTTTTGGCTACGAGATGCTGCCTGTGTAGGACACAGTGAACAGTATGTACTTTGGGAACCTTTTTCTTCAGAAAGACGAAAAATCCTCTGTAACGGCCTACCATAGCAGGTGCACCGTCAGTAGCTACTGCGGTAATATTCCCGAAAAGAATGCTGCGCTTGTTCAAATAATCTTGCGAACATAACAAAATTGTCTCACCTTATGAATCAGTTTCAAAATATTTAGCAAATAGAAATTCATCAACAGTGTCATTCGGGGATGGGCTATGAAACCTAACATAAGCCGTGAGAAGATTTGAACTTCCGAAAGTAGATTCGTCAAGTTGAATAGCAAACTTACAATGCTGGAGCTCGGAGGTCAAAGTTCTTTCCACATCATCGGCCATTTCCTCGATACGTCGTTGCACAGTATTTGCACTTAATGGTATGCATTTTAAAACTAGTTGGGAGTCTTTCTTCGTAACATTTTCAATTACATCTTTTATAGCTGGTATTATAATCTCTTCACCAATAGTATACGGTTTACCTTTCTTTGCAATATTGAGATGCTGTAGGGTATCTTCTGTTCTCCTTCTCTGTCAACACTAGCGGATGACTTCAAATATGTATTCAAATTTGGCCGAACTCTTAATTTCTCTTTTAGTATTTTGAAATACTCAAAATCTTTGTTTTTCTTGTCAGAATGGATCCTTTCCATGTGGTCTTTCATTTTCGCCGGCTTCGTAGCATCATTGCTGAAAGTTTTTCACATAATAAGCGCATAGGAATAGTTTCATTAGCAAACGATGGCGCAAAACCATATTTCAAATACTCCTGTGAATATTGTCTGCATTTCTTCTTAGCATTGTTAGCCGACATTGTGGATATTGAAATCAGATTTTTAATATGAAAAACGCAATACGTTTGCAGCACAACAAAACAGCAGCAGTAAGTTCCTTAGCCGACCTTAGACGAACTTATTTCTCCCGCCTAAACTCTATGTTTTTATATGGATTGAAGATAGCGGACTCACCTGCGGACCGACGAGTCCGATGCTCGGCGGCCAATCATCTATCCTGTTTTCAAAACTGACGGTCATTTCTATGGCAACAACCGTTGCTCATTTGAAAAAGAGAAAAAGCGCGGACGATTCCATCTCGACACCACCTTTTGCTAACAAGTGATACAGTAGAGTATCGATTATCCGCCCCCGATTAACCCTCACATCGGTTAACCGACCGTTCTAGTCGGCAAATTTCAAATGTCCGCTAGTGATGTGGCGCTACAATATTTGACTATGCCTTGGCTACTTTAATATTATTTTTGTTAAATTTTTGCGTGTTTTAGCTGGCAACACTGGCTCGACAATAGAAGGGAGGCCAGTACTGTATTTAAACCAGACTTAATTTTCTAGTTACGAGTGGTTGTTTGTTTTGTGAGAAATAAAATAATTTAAAAATAATTTTTAACGATACAATAGCGACGATTATTATTTTAAAGACAAATTTGTTACGCTTAACATCGATGAAAATTCAACGCGAAGTCGGTTAATAGCGATATACTAATAAACTAATTACATGGGATATACTAATATACTATACTAGTAATGTATTTTTTCATTTTTTCGGTTATCCGATTTTTTCAGTTATCCGACCAACCCGAGTCCCCAATTGAGTCGGATAATCGATGCTCTACTATATTTAGAATTGGAAGGAATTATAATTATTCTAAAGTATTAAACTAAAAATATTAATAAATGTACGTGATTTTATCATATGAACATAACGATAATTTGATTTTTGGTGAATTTTTTTAAAATAATATCGCCTGACTGACCTATATTGCCGTTGGACAGTTTACAAAATAAACGTAAACAAGATGGCGGTGGTAAAGGGTTAAAATCGTAAACCGAAGTTATTTCGGTGTAGAAGGCTTCATAAAATCTAACAAATTCGTCTGACGGCTCAAAATTTTTTTCTCACGCAAAATTTCCTCGTAGCACGCTAATAATTTTTTTTTTATTTCTCATTTTGTAGAAGAAATGCGCTCTTCGTTGTAGTCTATATTTTCTAAAATTTGTAACCGTTTTTCAATTGATCCGAGGCCTTCTGGCAAGTTTCCATCCGTCATTCGATTTTCTGATTGAACTGTGTCTAAAGAATCAAGTTCTTCAATGCCTCGCTCTTGCTTACGCATTTCTATAAGCTCATCAATTGTCAGCTCCCGATTGTGGGAATCCAGCAGTTCTCGAAGGTCATCGCTATCCACTTCTAAATTTATTTGCCTGGCAAGATCGACAACTCCTTCGATCGCATTACCAATTTCATCAGGCTGTGGCACTGATTCCGCCTTAGTTTCAGTGGTGAAAAAAAGGACACTGTATTTTCCAGACGCCATTTAAAGTTTTTTGTGAAACTTCATTCCATAATTCTCACTGCATCTAAAACATTTGAATTGTTTCTAAAAGTCTTTAACAGAGAGCCCGTTGTTTTGTCTCATAGCTTCGTGCAGATGTGCAAACGGTGGTCTCGTGTAATGTTTGAAGCTTTGAATGCTTTGATGACTCCCCGATCTATCGGTCGAAGCAAGCTGGTTGTATTTGGTGGCAAAAATATAACTTTCACGCGTGGGTCAAAATTAGTTAAAGTTGCAGGGGATGACCCGGTGCGTTGTCGACTGTTAGCATCGCTTTAAATGGAATTTGTTTAGATTGGCAGTAACGTTCCACTTCAGATATGAAATGATGACCAAACCACTCTTCAAAAAGGAAGCTGCCACCCAAGCTTTACGATTCGACTTCCAAATCACAGGCAAGCCAGCTTTAGATTTATTTTTCAATGCTGTTGGATTTTCCGAGCGATAAACTAAGAGAGGTTTTAACTTCAATCACCAAGTGCATTCGCGCCAACCATCACTGTCAATCGATCTTTGGCGGCCTTAAAACCTGGAAATGTTTTCTCTTCACGCGCGATAAAAGTTCTTTTAGGCATCTTCCAGAACAGGCCAGTCTCGTCTACGTTGAATATGGTTTGGCTTCATCTGTCATAGCTTTGAATTTCTCTGCATAGTAAGACGCAGCACTTGCCGCCTCTCCACTTTCTGTATTGCTATGCCAATTACAGCGACTTTTGAATCGGCTGAACCAACCGTTACTAGCTTAAATGCTACCATAATGCTACCATAATTTCTTCTTTAGCTCTTTATACTGCATCACATCATACTCAATATTTGTGCTTATTTCAAAGTCATATTCACGAATACTTTGTTAAATAAGAATACTTTAAAATTAAATATTTCATAAAAATCTTTAGCCACTTCATCTTTAGCCACTTCTCCAGCATCTTTCAATTTCTCAAAAATCAGTTAGCTTGAGAGTACACCGTGTTCTGATGAACAAAACAATTTTTCACATTTACTTGATTATCGCACCATAATTTTAACATTGTTTTCATCTCAGAGATAATACCATGACGTTTACGAATGCTTGAATTTACAGATTGGGCATTTTTTTATTTACCTTTTATAATTGTTCTGACCGTCGATTCCGGTAGATCAAACTTCTTTGCCAATTCACAAATTTTCATTTTTGTATCGAAGTCTTTAATAATGTTAACTTTACATTCCAAAGATAAAGTTTTTCTTTTCTCGTTTGATGCGGAAGGATCAGTTCTACTTCGTTTGGATGACATAGTAGAGTCTCTCGAGTCTCCGTAGATATAACAAACACAGAAATAAATAACACAAAATAAATTGTAGCTATGTGTGGATTCAGCGCTACACGTCCGAACCAGCATTGCCATTCCTAGTACATTTATACTTTTTGGGTACATTTTGCTTTTTCGAGTACATTTTCAGTACATTATAATAATTCAGTACCATTTATGGTACAAAATAATATTTCATGCCTTAACGAAAAAATTAGTTTAATAAAGTCTCACTAGTGTGACTAGTGTCACTGCTTGCTAATTTGATTTACCCGATCGTAACATACACGTGGTGTATGTCGGTCGACGTCAACAACATACAGATAGTTGCGCCGCAAATGTCTTGACTCATTGGTCCTCTTTCACACGCTTCAGTCGTCGCAAATTCTGACGAGGAGCTTGACAAAAATTTTCACGTCACGTGGTCCAAACAATTCAACTCTGTCAAACAAAAATAATGAACAGGTGAGGAAATCAATGATTTAAACTTTTGTCGTCAATAATATCAAAATATCCGTTAAGTCACAGTAGAATGATCACACATAATAGTTTTGAAATCGTACGAGTATAAATAATATAAATACTTTTATATTAATTTCTACCACTATAATTTAATTCTTAAATTATGAACTTCAATTTTAGTAATATTGATAAAAGAAACGACTTTTATTAATTTGAATCTGCCCACGCATATTTAATTTATAATTTCTTTTATCCATCACTATTATATTTTAACGCTGTATTTAACAAAAATCCATACAAAAGATTTTCATAAAATCTTTTTATGAAATATTTAATTTTAAAGTATTCTTATTTAACAAAGTATTCGTGAATATGACTTTGAAATAAGCACAAATATTGAGTATGATGTGATGCAGTATATTAATTAATATCAAAAGCAACCAACCGACCGTAGAAATAGTACATTTTTTGAAATTTCATTGTGGAAACTCTGGTCCGAACACGTAAGTGTGGAGGGAGTGAGTAAATCGAGAGTTGCGTGGCGCTCAAAAGAAAGACGAATCGACGAGATTTGAAAATCGCGTAAGTCCAAGTATTACTGTATGTGGTTCTTCGTTTATTCTATTTAATAAGGTGTGGTAGAGGGACTCGGTATTACTTTTCTCCCAGTCCGTTTACGAATTCTGTAAATATTTTGGATGCTTCCTGATAGAAGGGTGACGGTATCCAGCTTCTCGCTCTTAGATTTGAGTTTAAGGATTTATTGCTATTTCGTAATTTCATTCCTATCCGGTATTTGGCTCACGGTGCCCGCGGCTTATTGTCTCCTAGAATTAGTTCTTTTAAATGACTGAGAATTTGAGCTTTAAATTTTGTCTTTAGATGGGTCGTGTTTATTCCTTCGTCCTGTATTTTGTTTACCATTATGTGTCTTTTGTCTTTTTAATTTATCTGGTTTGTTATTCCATATTAATGTTTTAAAGCCTAATGATTGGGTTTTTTTAATTACATGGCGGGGAATTGAGATAAAATTTGCCACAAACTGGATCTTGCTGCCAATTTGCCTGTTATATATTAAGGCTTTTCCTCTTAGGCTGATGTTTCCACTATTTACGCTGTTCACTATAGTCTATATTTACATTTTTCAATTATGGAGTCAAATTTTCTTTTTAAAGTTTCTTTAACCTCATCGAAAGGAATTCCCAGAATTTTTGTTTCGGTTTTCCGTTCGATTTGGTTCTGCGGATATATCGGTGTCTTTCGCCAGCCGCCCTCTTTCCGATTTTTTATTTCCAACCCTGTTTCGGATGTTGACCTTTAATCCTGATATTGTTTCCAAGTGTTAAAGTAGCTGAGTTAGTCTTCTTAAGCCGTGGACACACCGAGCGATTTCCAGCCGCGCAGGCAACTGCAACCGCAACGGCTGTTCCCGTTAACTAGCCAGACGACGACATACAGTGGGTGATCGGTTAACGAACATAATCTGTTCCAAGACTTTGTTCGTTATCCGAATTGTTCGTTAACCGATTATCGATTTAACATAGGTTTCTATGGGAATTTGATTAATTCGTTCCGGAGACTTCAAAAAGTAAAAAATATATATACTTTCTTACTACGTTTATTTATATGTAATAGTAAAAATACATATATATGTATCTTGCATTTTTCATCAGTCATGTTTTTTCCGTTTGTGAGGGTTAAAGAATCTGTCTAATGTTGATTGTTTTTCTCTCTTCTTCAGGATTTTTCGGAAGTAATTAATAGCATTGTAATTGTAGAGATCTCCGAGCCTATTAAGTTCAACTTGGTTTGGATGCCATTCTAAGACCGTTGTTCTGACATCCTCCCACTTCTTCAAAAAATCTTTAACTCTTCGAGTCTTATTGATTATATCTTTCTAAGATTGTGTCTACTGTAGACCTGTTCGAGCCGTACTGCCTAGCAACATCAGACATCTTCTGCCCACTACTTTTGCTATTATCTCTTGCTTGGTTTCTATGGTGACCGCGGTTCTTGACACTCCACTTTATGCTCCATAATATTATCAATTTCTGTTTGAAATAAAAGTTCAGAAAAGCACTCACAAAAATTCAGAGAACAGAAATCAACTAGCGCATGAAAGAATTGTGTAAATGTGAGGCCCGAATGTAATTCAAAATTGTGGTGTTAAAACGTTAACGAATACCCGATAGGACAGTTAAGCTCTCACCTTTAGAAAATAAAAACCGACGCAAAAGTTACGGAGTGCCCGACACTCTCGCAAAGACTATAAAAAAATGATTTGTCAGAAAAGTAAACAAGAAGCTGGAATTATAATGGAGAGTTTCAAAGTTCGGAGAAACACTATCCAATCGTTATCGGGTTGAGCGCCGATGTTGACGTCTCCCGCGCTCCGAAAGGTTTCGAATTGTTACCCGAAGACGAGGGAAAATTAATCGGTATTCGTTATTTTCTGTCGCTTCTTTTTATGTTTGTTGAGTGAAGTGTTCGTTATCCGGACACGTGTTCGTTGTTCGATCATAAAAATCTTTCGCGAAAGTGTTCGTTATCCGATTTGTTCGTTTACCGATCACCCACTGTACTTCTCGAGGCTCGAGCGGCGTGTGACGTACAACCGTTGACGTCATGCTTCGCTAGGCCGTCATAAAACTTATCGCGTTTGCGTGAATCCGTGTTATAAGATACCATGTATTTAACGATTTATTAGGTCTTCATACGTTGGATTCATAATAAGGTTACGTTTTTTGAATAGTTTTTTGTTTTTGTTTTATTTTACTTATTTACCGATTTTATGGTCTCCAACGCGTTGCGAAACGTTAAACTGCAATTCCGGTTCGTTTATTACCGCTAAATCCATTTCCCTGTTTACAGAGCTATAAATAACTCTAACAGATGTTCAAACGGTCATTCAAGAACACTAGCTGAGACAACCTAAAGGAGACAGACAACCTAAACAAAAACCAATCCAAGTTTGCGAACATTTACTAAATCTTAGATATAAGTAAATAATAAAAAAATAAGTATCGCTTATCACACCGGGGAGCCGACGCCATGACAGCGCCGTAAGTCGACACTCCCCTGTCGGAAATCACAACTTTGAACGTAAACACCTCGGGTTCTACCGAAGCTAGAATGACGCGGTTTGTTTTCATAGACGTTAAAACACTTCAACTTCGTAACCAGTATGTTAAACAATACAGTTTTTTAAATAAAAGTACGTCGAACTTTTGTCTGTTTAAAAATTTTTTCTCCTCAATTATAAAAACAAATACGATAATCAGAGAGACAGACGTGTTTAGAGACAAAATAAAAATACAGCGCAAAAATTAAGAAAAATACTGTACGGCAATTTTAAATTATTTTATCGTAAATGTGGGATACAACTGGCTAGTAAACCCCCTTTAGCCCCGGTCATACCATGCGATTTCCAGCCGCGCAGTTGACGGCCGTTCCCGTTAAGTAGTAAACCCCTTTTGAAAACCGGCGCGACTGCAACCGTAACTAGAAACAAAAAGTTTGTTCTACTCGCGCCGATTGCAAACGCCTTTTTGCTACGTCATACGGTGACAACATTTAAAATAGTTCATCATGGCGAGGATTTGTACTTTTATAGAATCGACATTGATCGAGCTTATTCAGCTCACGAATACCTGTGGGATTTTAATTCTTCGTTTTATCGAAGATTTAAAATCCCACAGGTATTCGTGATTTAAAGTTATCTTTTCGTGTATTCTCGCCAGCTCTATCAAAATAATCGTCGTTTTTTTTATTCATTCCAGAAAAGAAACTGCTTCCCATTTTAATAAGAAAAGTGACTAAAAGTCCGTAAATACTCTGCAGTAGAACGTAAAATGTCGGTAAGTTCACGAAAGTAGTCAAAAACGAGCTACTGTAATTTTATTGGTTTATTATAGGGTCACGCATTTCCGAGTTGCAACGTCAACGAACAATGTGTGACCGCGAGAAGACGCGTGCAACTCGCGCTTGTTGCAGTTGCGGTCGCCTGCGCGGCTGGAAATCGTGTGGTGTGACTACGGCTTTATACTTTTCTGGGTGCTACAAAAGCGGGTTAAGTCGTCTGCGTGCGTTATTACCTTTGTTTCAGTTCTACTCCCGGGTACTGGCAGACTATCTGTATGTTTGTCCTCTTTTATTGTTCTGGTTAGTGTGTCTATTGTAGTTAAAAAAAAAAGTAGCGTGGGCAGGGGCACCCTCGTCTGACTGGCCTCTTTATATCTATTAAGTCACTGAAACATCCGTCTAATAGTACTGCGCTACTCATTTTTGCGTAGCAATTCTCTATAGTTTTAATTACTCCGGTTTAGATCGGTGGTGTCGGCGAACAATACGTTTATCAGGGCTGCCACGCATCGATAACGTTTTGCATCACCCGAGCAAATTTATTGGACAAATTAAACCCCTGGATTCTGCTAGAATACGAAGATCCGTATACCATTGTTATTCTTCAGAAGATTTCTAGTATAATCTGCCACAAGGAATCTTGCCCCGGTAGTATTTTCTGTTCGGCGCACGTCCGAATGGACGTGACCATTTTCAAACTGTAACTTTTTCAGTGTTGCCAAATAACCTGATTCGGCTCGCGTGATAGACGATTTGGGATTACAACACGCTGCACGGTCGTGGTATTTTTCATATATCTTTTGCCTTTATGATACCACTCTGGTTTTCGTTCGATCCATGATGGAATGAAAACCATATTGGTATCATAAAAGCCTACATGAAATATACAGTAATATCTCTGTTTGGATTGACATCGGTTTCGGTTTTCGTCGATTTTTTCCGCGAAAAATTTGTCTCGGTTTTTGTGGGCGTGCCCACATGACCTGGTTGCTAATTTTGCGAAAACAAAGGGCGATCCACGCGATTTCCTGCTGTGTGTCGTTGTTTCTCGTTGTGTGCGTCTAGCCAAACAATATCATTGCTTTCCTTTCCTTTTAGCTCCATCGTGAGATCAAAGAAAGTTTCCAGCCCTTCGAATGCCATGTTAAATGTTTTTTTATTTTTTACATTAGTCTTTTATATTCATTTTATATTAATTTCTTCTTGTTCTTAGTATTAAACTCGATATTTATTCTCTATTAAATGTGTTTTTCGCGTGTATTTTGGAGTGTCTAGAACGAATTAATTGGATTTACATTGATTCGTATGGAAATAATTGTCTGAGTTTTCGTCGGTTTCGAATTTCGCCGATTGTTTTCGGACGGATTATCGACGAAAACCGAGGTATCACTGTATAGGTGGCAGCCTACTCTCTGGGGAACTTGGGATCGAATCCGGACGGATCGAAAAATTCCCCAGGAATTTTTCGACCAGTCCAGGGACCATATTCTGGTCTCTGTCTCTCGTCTGTCGTCTCTCACAAGCCGGTCGCTGATTGGCTAAGCCAAATGATTAACCAAATAGTGACCGGCTGGTGAGAGACGAGAGACCGAAGACAGTGACCAGAATATGGCCCCAGTGTTGTCTGACTATATGTCGGTTCCGTATCTCACCACCCGGCCGCCCTTTGTGGGCCTGGTCGAACCTATAATGGACTTGCTAGGAGAGGTCCTCTTAGTGCCCACGGAACGAAAAGTGTTAATATATATATATATATATTAATATATACGTGGGGGGACCCAAGAATAACCGGATTTTGCGTATAAAAACTTTATTTATTAACTTTTCACAAAATTTCTTCAGTCACCTTCAAAGCACTCTCCACTAGATGCGATGCATTTGTGAAGTCTTTTTCCCCACTGTTTGAAGCATCTCTGAAACTCTTCAACCTAGATATCGTCCAGTGCCCTTAGCGAAGCTGTTTTTACCGTTTCCACATCATCAAAACGCTTCCCTTTTATATTTTTCTTCATTCTCGTAAACAGAAAAAAGTCGCACGGGGCTAGGTCTGGTGAATACGGAGGGTGGGAAACGACAGGCCATCCCCGAGAGGCCAAATAGTGGGTCACTCGTAAGGCCGTGTGTGCGGGGGCGTTGTCGCGATGAAGCATTACCTTCGCACATCCTCTCGCAGACGTCTTAACACTTTTTTGCAGATTTTATCAACGTTTTCATTGTTTCGATAAGTTGAAGGAAGCACAGAACTTCGCAGGTGGAACAAAATATCAGTAAGAGAAACGCAACACTACGCTCAAACGTAAACCTACAAACTGACGCCGTTTGGACAGCTGTTTCGTGAAGGTCTCTACTAACTCCATGTAATGGGAGAACTCTCTACCACGTCTACGAATGGCAGCGCGCTCTCAGTTTGGTTTTTTTTTGGGTCCCCCCTCGTATATTACGGATCTTGGCTTGGCTCTTTCATTGCAGATAAATTTATTATAAAACATTGGGCACATTAAGACAATCTACCCTCGGAAAATTCCTGGAATTACTCGCCCGGATTTGATTATGAAGAATTGTTAAAAAAGTTATAAAAAAAAACAAACTGATGGGTTCCTCGTCTTTAGTTTATGACAATGCGCTTGCGTCGTATCGTACACTTTTATACATACTTTCAGAGTACAATAACACTAAAGATTTAATAGTTAAACGTAGCGAGGATTTGATGTCGAAAGATTTTGTTCGTTACTTTCTTTCGATAAGTCTACATATCTGTTTGTTCTGAGATCGGAAATTACGATTGGATTTTATACAACGAGACAATTATCTTAGGCGTATTAATTAAATGTGTAGTTATTGCTTTATCCATTACATATGTGTAATGGACGCTAAAGCAGCAGTTGATAACACGGTACAACATTACACGTACAGTATTGTAATTTATAATTACGGCAAATCTTTTCTTGCCACGTTATTATAATTTTTCGCCATTGAGAAATATCGAAATGAATCGCGCCAAAATCACGTAGACGGTGGGAGAAAAACAGATTGTTTTCGGATATATTAAAATTTGAAATGTGATATTTAAACAATCGAATATCGTAGAAACTCTACACGGTATTGTTTTCTACGAATTTTCTTCAAATTCCCTGTGTATGTCCAGATAAAACGATTTCACTCGAAATGTCAGCTCATCATTTCGACAGAGTTCATTCTGTCGTGTTAGAAACAAAGAAAATAATTGAAATTAAGCGAATAATTAAACGAAAGCTTTATTTAAATCATTATAAACGGTTTATTGAACTTCTCGCGCGGTTTCGAGTAAAATGAATTTTATTGAAGCGTGCGATGTTCCACAATTTTAGAAACCGCGGCGCTTTTGCCAAAAATGTAATCATTTAGTATGAATAATGAGGGTTTTCCTAAAATCATCGCTTTCTCTAAAAGCGTTCCTAAAGGCTACGCTATGTAAACCATATCGTGACGTATCTGGTCAACTGGTCGTCGCCTCCGAGCCACGCTGAGCTCAGTGAAAAATTTTCCAAAACGAACTCGGCCATGACGTCACTACGTCATCACCAATTAGTCATGGGTGACTTTAAGAAAGTTCACAATGCTACAAGTTGATTTCTTTATAAAATATACCCAATATGACAATAATTTTCATTTATTTTCGAGTGTATAATTACGGACGAATCACGGCCACGTATGTCGTACGCGTGGCTTTGCGGGCGGCGGAAGGAAATTGGCCACGAACCTTTTGAAAAAACTTTGTTGTATTGATCGACGAAACTTTAACCACGACGAGATTTAAAACATTAGGCCATTTCTCTTTATAAATAAAATGCCGAAAAAATAACTAAAACTTCACATAAAATTTTACAGCGAATAATTCGAACGGTACGAGTTTTCGCCAGAGACAATGCGAGTGTATTAAATCCATTGTTATTATTGAGATTTTAGTTATTCGGCTCTGACAGGACTATATTCGTCGCTTTGTTTAAAAACAGAAGTGACTAAAAATGACCTCACCGTTCCGAATTAACTGACGCGTCATCCGTTATCGTTCGCTCTCCACGTCATCGGTCGACCCGGTTTCTCCGAGTTTTACAGTTTACTTTTATAATTACGTGTTTATACTTTGGGACAAGTACAACTATGGCAATGACCTTAAAACCGATTAATTTAATTAGAACCTTTCATAAAATCTTCTGGATAATCTCTACTTAGAAAGTCCAGAGACGAAATATCGTATTTACCCGCTTTACGGATTCTCTACGCTTTGTAACTGTTTACTGTATTGTTTTGCAAACCGATCACTTCTTACTTCATTCCACGAATCTTTCATTAACTAACACTTTTGGTGTTAATTTTAAAATAAATGATTCTAAAGTCGTTCTCGCTAAATGATTAACATTTGTCACCGTAAGGTATAAATGAATCCGGTATAATAACGGACCATGGGGAAATGCGGTCTTCCAACGAATATTTACAATGGAGTAGACACGTACCGAAATATTTAAAAGTAGAATAATTACGACAAACAACGGAATATCGTCACAATATTAATTATCCGTCATTGATGAAGAACGGATCATTTAGGCTATACGCCCGTTACGTCGCGGATCCGACCCCGAAAAATAGGTTTAAAATAAACGTGCTTAGAAGGGGCATTCGATAGTTTCGAAGGAAAATCACGAAATTACAATATGCCATTATTTTGTCTAGTGAAAAGGAAAGTTTTGTGGCATGGCAAAGCGCCATTACGTATCGAATTGTCGGAAGGAAATTTGAGGAATGGCAAAATACTTGTTTATTTGAAAATGCGAGTAAATTTTAAAATGTAAACTCGATTAGATAAGTAAAAGAGCGAGGATCCGTGGAGCAAAAGTCGTAGTCGAGTGATAAATTTATAGATAAATCCTTGGGAAGTTATTATCTCTTTAAAATATTCGTTTAAAGGGTCGTAATGTGGCAATTCTTATCGTAAAAATTACAGTCTCGCCAAAAAAAAGTGTTAATGAATATAAGAAATTTCTTGGCCATTTTGAAATTAAAAAGTATTCGCTCGCTCGGTGTTTATAAATCGGAATTTTCTCTTTTGCATTTTTTGTCACCAGATGGAGACATAAAAGAAGAAGGTTGAAAAATTATCTCGATGACAGATTTCTTATACCACCAACAGAATTTATCGATTTAGATTATTGAAAAAATTCATCTAATAAATAACTTAATAGATTCTAATTATAAATTAGAAGATTAGTAAATTTTGTGGTAAAGATGCTTTTATCTTCATTTTTCATTCGATGGAGGAGGAAAGGGAGGAATATACGAAAGGCAACGTCGGAAACTATTGGTAAAGAAAAAGCGCGGAGACAGAACCGAGACGGCGGGTCTCTCGTCATTTCCGCTTTATCCATTTCCGTTTCCGTTTCTATCTACTACTATAAATCAAAGCCCAGACACCGCCATCTAGCGAACATAAATCTTCCTAAAACGGAATATTTTCGCGTGGCGGACGATCCCCCAAAATCCCGGCCGGAAGTTCGTCCGAGATAAATGCTTTATCGATTTTTCCGTCTACTTCCGGTCCAATACTTCGCATTCGGAAGGAAAAATCTTGTACGTTTTATAAAATTTTTTAGAAAAGCTTTTTCGTGTCGCCATCTATCGGAAATCTTCTTAAACGTTTGTAATAATCTATCGATTCTTCGAATATCGTGATGGCCGTTCTTTGGGATTAAAGCAGTTTTTCCTCCATTTCTACGTAGGCGCGATGACGACGAAAGATGTTGCCTCTCATCCGGCAATTTCTACTCGAAACGTGGCCCTACGCTGACTAATTACCGCGCAATTTGACTAGACAAACCGGAAAATGAACCGGTCCTTGGAGGGGAATATTCCTCCCGTCTAACTAGCGCTGCCATATGTTATTAATAGAATCCGATCTACCGCCACCACCCCGAAACGGGCGAATGAACCTACCTCTCGACAATTAATATATTACGCCAGATTATTCTTCTGGTAATCCGACGAAACCGGGTGTAAGGAACATCCATTTTAAATTCATTTCTAAATGTAGTTTTTTGGAAACGAAGAGTCGAATCTATTAAAATCGTCGTTAAAATTCATTCGACTTATTATTTATTAAGCTTATTAATTACGATAGGTTGAAGTCACGGAAGAAAGGATCGATGGCTTCCGAGCCTAACACGCAATTATCGTGTTAATGTGGAACTCGTAATTTGATAATATTTGTAAAAAGTTCATTACAAATTCTCTTTTGTTGTTAGATAATGAAAACTAGGACGTAAGTTTTATTGTTTACGACGTAGAAATTAGAGATTTTGTGATAAATATCGAATCTTTCCCGTAAAGAGATGTCGAACGAGATGGAATTTACCGAGACACGCGACACGTTGCTTAAAACGTCTCACTTAAGTTTCTATGGAGAATTAAAGCTAAAATATAATAATTCGGGCTCGTTTTTATTACTTACCGAAGGGCTTAGTAAAGAAACGTTCTTTTTCGCACTCTCTGTCCTCGTAATTTTCATGGTTTTTATATTATAAAGTTCGCGGATAGAATGTTTGGAAAATATGATTTGAAGACGTAAACAACGTCTGAAAAAGCGTGCCGTTAGCTTCTCGCAAATATATTTAAAACACGGTAATAATTTGTAATGCAAAGTTATGATTCGATTTATTTAGCTTCCTTCTCGTCGGAAGAGGTAAAGAAGGGAAGTAATATATAAATGTTACCGCTAAAGCTGGAAATCCGTTAATGTGTACATTACCTAGCTAATCCGCAGATTAACTAGGGTGATCCGTTAAAGCTGCGAAATTTGTTCAATTTCTCAAATTACCTAGGTAATTCGCAGAGTATCTAGGTAATCTGCACATTAACGGCTTCCGTATCGTTAAAGTTCAAAAGTTTGTTTTTTTCACTTCCTTTCCCCACTCCTTCTTTTTACGTAGATAAATTTAAATCTTAGAATGCAAGCAAGCACCGAAATGGTGAGTAAAATCAAGAAAACATTCTTCGCAAACCTCTTTAGCGAAGATTTAAAATATAATACGTAGTGTTTTAATAACAAACCAAAGTATGATTCCATAATTGAAGATGTAAAGCAAATAAAAGTTTCCAAGAAGAAAGAATCATCTCGAGATTATCAAATAATTCAAAGGTGTGATGTGTTGACTGTACGAGGCTGTGATAAACTCATTGAGCCGTTGTCAGATGCGCGAGAAAAATTTGAAAAAGTTTGTCCATGCCGGAGTATTGTTTGACATTCGATAAAAACTGAAAAAGACCTTGAAAAATTAGAAGATTCACAAGAGACTGTGATTATGGGATCACAGTCAAATTTTACTCAAGAGGACATTCCGTTATCCCCCGCTTCTACAGAATTACCTATAGAAATACAAGAATTTACCGATAGTAATCTTAAACTGCCTTCTATACCGTTGATTGATGTTGCAGTTACGAAGAATATTCAGTTACTCTGCACTTCCAAGGAATCGCCTCTGCAAGTTGAAGAAGTCATCACCGAGTTACTCTCAACTTCAGCAGAATCGCCATCACAGTTTCGTACGGAGCCTGTAAAGAGCACTATACAAGACATAGTCTGTATTGTTTGCTCAAAAGCAGCATCAAGTGCTCACAAGTGTAAATCGTGTGATATGTTTGTTCACGCAGTTTGTGGTGAAGTAGATCCTAAAGAGGAAGAGTATGGTAAGAATGTATTGTGCATCATCTGTAAAAAGAATATGGACCAGAAAATACAGCGTGATGAAGCCAAGAAATGTTTAGAAAACAAGCAAAGAAAATGTTAGCAGTTTCTAATGCAAAGCACCCAAACGTCGATGAAGGTTTCGCTGTGAGAATTAAAGTACCCGAAGAAGACAGAGCAAAAACTGATGCACGTTCAATTTTAGCTGTGGTTCTTAGTAAAACAGAGGATGGCTTTTATAAACTTGATACTAAAACAGGTATTTTAAAACAATTGTATGCAAAATCTGAATTCAGTGTTTGCAAAGAGAGATTTTTAACGAAAGAAGATGGATGTCCCTGCTGTAGAAATATCTTTACGTCAAACAGCAATAAAACAATCCCTTGGTACTGGGCAGGGTTTCAGAAAATGTGACTGCAAATCTAAATGTACCACAAATAGGCGTGCTTGTCGCAAAAACCAATTGCTACGTAATTCAAAGTGTCACCAATCTTTAGATTGCACTAATAAGTAAGTACAATTTTATCATATGTTTTGCAAATTCATTTCCCTAATTGTAGTAATATTTTAAACCGTTTGATTTTTGTATTAAAGTTTTTTTAATTGATTGATGATTGATTCAGTCAACTAATTTGTTGATTGTATTAACTTGATTCTTTAGATATTGAAAATTAAATAAATCACATTATGTTAATTTAAGCGTACAGAAACGTTGCTGTTGTTCCAGCAAAAATCTTATTTTAACTTTACCGAGTGCCTAGTAGGTAATTCGCAGATTACCTAGATAATCTGAACATTACCTAGGTAATTTGAGAAATTGAACAATTTTCGCAGCTTTAACGGATCACACTAGTTAATCTGCATATTAGCTAGGTAATGCGCACATTAACGGATTTCGAGCTTTAGCGGTAACATAAATATCATTATCGAGAATTAGATGGAGCGAAAGAGGATAATTCGCTTACAAAGGGGTAGACTAAAGGGCTAATAATTGGAATGCGACCCGAAGTTTTCTTTAAAAAAATAAAAAATATTTGATTTATCCGAGGGAGAAGCAAGAAACGACTGCAGCTCTCCGAATCGACTTACGATCGAACGAATACGAGAGAGAGAAATCCGAGTTTTACTTCCGGTTCAGCGATCATCCAGCGAGTGCTTATTGATTGCCATTGTTTCTAGTAATACGTAGGTCGGAACACGGCACGGTCCACTTTTCGATGGAGATTCCGTCGTCTTTGATGACGTAATTACCGGAAGGACTCGGCCGCCATCGTCCTAAAATTGTTTAGATTCCGGAATAGAGCAGTCGTATTTCGTAACAGATATTTCGAGAAACTTGCAGAAGGTAAGAAAGAAAGAAATACAGAAAGAGTTTACTCCCGTCGGTCTCGAGAGACGTTGGAAAATTCGAAGGATTTATTTTTCTTCGGCTACGAAGTTAATCAATTCTCCAAACGTGAAGAAATTTCGTTATCGCATCTTCCTTATCGAACCGATGGCGTAATTAAAATAACACATTTGACACGGGGTTATCTACGCTTTTAGTAATTTCTCGCGCTAAAAAACCCACCCCAATACAGGTGGCGCTTATTAAGGCAATTACGGAAAGTCTGTCGTCGAGAGTCGTTAAAGGCTCTCTCCATCGACCAATAGGATTCTTTGTTGCAGTTAATAACTTGGACGATAATCTCGGACCCGAACACGTTTCGGGGATAATTTTCCGCTCGCGCGGAATTGAATGCCGCTCTTCTTATCTGCTTAATACAGCTTGGAGTCGCCATCGAAACTTGTTAAGTCTTCTCCACTCCTCTGTCGTTCTTTCTTCCCGAATGGCGCACCTCTCTTAGACAAACGTCCACCTTCTTCCAACGACGCTCGATTACAAATTTCGCTCTTTCTCCGTTAATTAACTCGACGGTTTTCACACAACTTTCGGGCGTTTAATTGTTTTCGGTCGACGTTCGGTAAACTGATTTTGTCGCCCTGGAGATTGCCGCGTGTCCGGGAAATTCTCGCAACCATGGACGAATATTAAATTTACCAGTTTGTTGGATAAAAATGTCTCCATTTTGATTAGGTTCGTTTACTGGCGTTTTAGTGTCGCTTCGAGTTTCTCGCGGTTAAATTCGTTTTAGGAACGAATTGGAGGAGGCGAATATTCCGGAAACTCCGACTACAGGTTTGAAAACCAGAACATCCTTTCTACTTAACGACTTTCGGATTAATAGAGGCAATTACCGGATGACGTATTTTTGCGGAGATGACATTCGTTAAAGTTTAATCGCTAATAGACATCGGAAGGATTTAATGGAGCTTTTAATGTATACAATTTACTACCAGGGAAGCCATCTTCTCTTTAACAATACCAACCACAATGGCGAAGGGGAGAAGACCGTAGAAACTTTTCGGTTTCTACGAAAAAAAATTGATTTTTGTTAACGTATTGTTCTCGAGTTCACTCGAAGACACCGACGGAAATCTTTATCGGTTGGGGGACCTTGGATATATACCGTCGGTGGGACCCGGGCCCTGGCGGTGGTTTTCGGGTCCGGAAGGAAAGGAAGCTCCGATACGGAGTTTTTACTTTTTATTTTTCTACAGATGTTGTAAGGCGATTTCTGGTTTAACTTTCTTCTGGCAGACGAAGAAAATTCGGTTATATTTCGGTTAGTACCGAATTCTTGGATTTCGTTACGGAGGTGAATCAAAATACGCAAAGAAATAAAGAAAAAGTTTTTCTTTAATATTCTATGGAAAATTCCAGACACGTCTCGATGATAAAAATCAATGAATCTATGAAGAAGGCAAAAAACAGGAGTCGAACACGAATACTTGGTACGAAAAAAGTATGTAAGATTTATCATAATTTAATTTTTTATCTGTCTGGAAATTATGTGGAAAGGTTTTCCGTGTGTTAAGGCGTAATTTTTAATATGTTTTTATTGGAATAACTCGAGTCGACACGTTTAAAACAAATCGTTCTTCCAGATGTTCTTTAGAGTTAATGGAGACACGTGACTAGAATTTATCGATACAAAGTTTCGTGACGACTAAAGTTTGATTTCTTATATTAAGTATCGGCGAAACTTCTCGTTGCGGCTTCCAAATCTTATTAAAAATCCTTCAAGAATTTCCTTTTTATTTTCTTAAGAAGTAAATGGTTAGAAAAAGTACAGTACGATGTTTATCTTGCCGTCCACCGCTTCCCTAATGAAATTTTACTTTCTATCTGCTCTCCAGCAAACTACTTCTATTTTAAAGTAATTCGCTCATCCTTTCGTTTCACCGCTACCTCCTTTTCTGGCCTAATGACGTCCTGGTTTATCGTCACTTCCGGTCACTTGGCCAACGTGCGCGTCACCGCAGCTTTTCCTTTAGGATTAAAAAGTGCGCGTAGTTAGTGTACGTTTGGTCATTTTCCTCGGAATCTCGAGACAAAAATGGGGCAGTAAGAAGCTCGTGGTTTGAAATTATTAAAATACATTTTTAAGTTTGAACCGATTTCTAAGGATTTAGAAATTTCTAAAATAAAAAATGGAACAAAATATTTCCGATTCTTTTGCCGAAACTTCTTCGCTTTCTCTCTTCTTTCTCTTTCCCTTCTCCCGCTATCTTTTTTTCTATTGGGAAAAAAGAAACGGAGAAGTCTTTCGATAATAAATGCGTCAGACGGTTCTCTTTTTAAAAATTTTCTTTCCTTGTCATATTTTAAAGTGAAAGTTTCGTCGAGAATAATGTTTCGGACTGGACACGGAAGGTAAGAGATGCCCGACACGTTTTCCAATGGGGATATAAATATTCTTACTCCAGAATTTCGTAGCCCCCTTTCGTATTAACTCGATCGGCGGAAGTCCCCACGCCCGTCTACGCTTTAGTGGTTTTACGTAGCGCCAGGTTCTAGTTCAGTCTGGACGGGTGATTTTCTTTTACGTAAACTTTATAAGATATAAAGCCTACAACGCGTGTTTACTGGACCGAATCCGGTATCGTACCCGAATATATCCGAGGCCTCCGAGAGTAAGAGGCCCTATTATTTTGCCGTACCTAAAACCGCCGCTACGTTTACGCTTGGTGTAGGATTCGGTGGCCTTTCGATGGCGTGACGATTTAAACGACACCTAAGGTAATAAATAAATCACGGAAATGAATCTTTTTAACGTTTCCCAGAATATTTACGGCCCTCGAATTCCAGTAAACGAAACCGGTCACGTATAAGAACGTGAAAAAAGTCAATGCCGACCATTTATTAAATAATTTAATTTTAAAAATATATAATAAATATTCGACTTTAGACCTATTATTTTAAGGTATCCTTCACTCGCAGGTATTTATGGAAGAGTGATGATTTATTCGCAAAGTTTAAAAACCTTATCGATTATTTCATTGTATCGTATTTTTTAATGAAAACTTCTTTTTCAGCTGTTGAAATTTAATTAAACCCAAACGTACTTTTTAATAGGATTTTTATGCTCGGCGGTCCCTCTACTCGCCAATTCCACACCGTACTATTTCGTCGGACTCGGACCGTTTGGCTTAAGATGCTCCTTCTTAAATTACAAATTAATTCTTCGTCATTCCGTGAATTTCCTTTAAATATCTCGGACGAAATATTCTTTAATTATAACACTTGTCTACTATTGATCGATTACAAAACCGTTGCCAAGACCGAATCTAATCGTTGTTCAGCCAATCGATTAATTGAAATAATTCGATTAAGGCAATCGATTATTCTCCAACGAATGCGGTTAAATTGTAATTAAGGCTTTGTCGATTGAAAGAAATAAGAAAAAAAGATTGAAGGGAATTTTATAAAGTTTGAATGAAAGTTATAAACGAGTCCTTACGCCGTAGAATTACATAAAAGAAAATTACGCCCCGGAAAGCAAAAATACGAGTTTCTATTCGTAAAAAATGTATAAAGTTTCCTGCAGATTTTGCACGAGGTAAACGTTATCTGCGAATTTCCGTTGTAAACTTTGTCGCGGTTATAAAAACGGAATTTTCGTGGAAAGTTTTCGTCGGGAAATGTTGTAGAAAAGCAGAAATGGCGACCGCCGGGTCAAAATAATGTCGGAAAGCAAACAAAACTGTTTATCTGAAATGATAAAAACCTTTTCTGATACGCAAATGTTATTTCGGACACGATAAATAACAGATATTTCCCGAAACAACCGCAATCGATCGGGTGACTTTCGCGTATTTATTTCTGTTTAGTGTTTGTAACACGGCTAACGAGCGTGCAGAGAACAACTGCCCCCGGCTATACTTATCTGCGACGGGAGTTCATTAAACACGTATCGAAATTTTCTGAAGTTTTCGACTTCGATTCCGACGTCGGTAAGTCGGCGCGCTCGGATTTTCTAAGAAGTTCTGCGAGAAGGAGCGACGTGGTGACAGAAGTGACGTTTGGGGCGTAACTGCAATTGCCGTAATTGGTGGACGGCGAAAACGAAAATTAAGGAAGAGAAAAATCGAGTTGACAGCTTGTCAATCGCGTAGTTTTATAATGAAATTTAAACGGGGCGTATCTAATGGATCGGTAACGAATTTCCTGCCAAATGGCTCATTTAACGTCTTTCGCAGCCACCGGATTAGTTGGCTTAATGGTTCCGATTTATTACGACACCTATCGAATATTTCTATTCGGAGGCCTCGGACACCCTCTTTTGTACCGGGAGGCCGTTAACCCCGTCTTCCTCCCAAAAAACAGCCAATCGAACACCGCTCTGCTTTAATTTAACTCTATTAAATCACTTTTTTCTTCGACGTTATAAATTGCCTTAACCGAAAATTATCGGAACGAGTCTCGACTCCATTTTTGCACGGTTTCTTCCCCTCCCTCCGGTTTCGTTTGTACAATAATCGTAACTCTGTTACCGCTGCCGCTTGCAAATCATTTCTATTTTACTATCATTTATTTTTATTATCCCTGTGCTATGTAGGGTGCAGATCGGTTGATAAAGGGTGATGGAATTTGAAAGGAAAATTGAGTTTTAAACATTTCTGCACGAAAATTACGTTGTATTGCGCTTAATTTAAATCCTAAGCGTGTTGGTTTCTAAATAAGGAAACGTATCCTTATAATGGATTTTATTCACATCGTTAAAAGTATTTTATAGCGTCCTCCATTAAAAGAATATCCCCGAAGGTAATTCTTATTATATACGTGTTACACACCGTGGCAATTTTATTATATGTTATCTATTGCCGACTTTATTACGTCTGTTAACCGAAAACAATCCCTAATTAAGGAAATTAATGGAGTAAAAACATTACGTAAGCCCGGAGTGGGGGAATTTTTTAATGTCGTTGCCGCCAGGTGAGGAACTGGAAGAGAGATTTTTAGAGCGACAAAGGGTCGAGAATTGCAGAATGTAGGGCGTGTAGACGGCGAGTTGTAGAGCCACTTTGGATCGAATTTACGAGCGAGCCGGGTCCATGTCGACACAGATGGTCGGGACATTACTGGCACAGACCCTGTCGGCCGCGCGGATCGACTCGAATGCCTAATACTATCGGTTTTTTGTCGTGGGTAATGAGAAATCCCGGTCGAGGTTATCTAACATCTCTTGGGAACTTCCATTAGAATGGTGCACAAATCGCTTCTGGGGTTAACCCCGATGCTCCACCTCTTTACTTACAAACAACTTTTGTATCGCCCGAGATAGTGTATCAATATATTGGGTCCAATAAAAATAACGAAATTATATTTATGATTTAACAAATAATGCTTATGACTTTCCAAGATAATATTTTCGAGGTCGGACGTTCGAATAATTCACGGTCATTTCTTATATTAATTTTTTACCACGGGATATTACCAAGATTTACTCTTCCCCATTTATTACCGAGACGTGTGTGTATATATATATATATATGCCTCGATCCATTCGTTATGAAGAGATGTCTCCTCGGTGACTCTTCAACTTACATAATGGCGTGTGGCCAAAATATCACCGAGCATGGTGGAAGGGCGCGGGGTGATGTTGTCTACATATTTATAAGATAGGGGGAGGAAAATTTTTGTCCTTAGTCCGGGGGTATATCGCCCTACGTCACTTTTTATAACTGCGGAATGTCATGGGAAACACATCCCGAATTCTATTAATAACCGCGAGTAAAGTTGGTGCAAACATTACAAGGATTAATAATGGTAATCTCTTGCAGAAAAATATAAATATTTTCTAGAAATTAAAATTAATAGCTACATTTACACCAACGCGAAAAGTGATTTATAAATTTTATGCATTTATTTTTATAACTTAAATAAATTCCGAACAAATCTCACCGAGAAAGGTTAAATATTAATAATATAATTGTATTGTTACGCAACAATGCTACAATGTAGATACTGTGTGACTGAGTGTGCATTGTAACATTGTTGCGCAACGATTATCACGTTTTACTCTTGTTAAGTTATTATTATGTAAATATAACGCGAAGTATTGTCACGGATAACACGTAACCACGTGTTGCTTACTGTAATATTGCTAGTTTTGTTAGACCTACTTCGCGGAATAATTTTAACTCTCTTCTCTTTAAAGATGCCAAACAATTAACTTCACAACGCATTTCTCTTTAAAATATTTGAAGCGCGCGGAGCATCGAAGACACCCGAATTTTCATAGGAAAACCCAAGAAAAATTGGGAAATTTTAACAAATGTAAATAAAATATAAATTTTTCAAACGTTTTACAACCCGCACGGGGAATGCAACAAAAGAACACTTTGGAGCGCAACCACCCGTATAACTCGAACAATTGGCAACGCAGTAATTTCCTGTTAAGGCATTAATAACGACACAAAGTGTAACATCTGTCTTCATTAAGACAATGAATGTAGCCGAGTCTCGGTCTTTGTGGAGACCGTCAGCAACATAATTTGGAACTTGCTACTGGATGGTAATTATCTGTCTCCCAAAGACAGGAAATGTCTATAATCCGGCACGAAAACCAGACTGATCTTTAATGGCGCCCGTAACGCCAGAGGTATTAATATGATAATGGCTGCAAATTAATGAATAGTCAAATGATATTATAATTTCATTAAGCTTTTGTTGCCGTCCGTCTCGTCGTTTACTCTAACTGTTGACCTAATTACAGGGGAGAAAAAGTGTCCGTCTGTCGTCAAGCGTATGAATATCCGTCCATTTCGGACAAATTGAAAACGGACTCGTTTTTCGTAAATTGTTCGAATAAACCGGAAACGAGAAGAATGAATGGGTAAATAAATATAATAAAAGAAAAAATAACATAAAAATCAAATAAATAAACGTTACGATGAACATAGGTTGGCTTGTGAGAAATGTATAAGCATTAGTCGTAAAGATTTTACGGAGATCGGTCGATGGCCGAGTTTTCTTAACGACTATTGGTCAAAACGAACGTATTTTACCTTGTCTAGCCAATGATCGTTACGCTAACGAGTTTCTAAATCGAATTTAATTAAGATGGTTAATATTGTAATTTGCATACATCGCGTAGGGAAAATGACGATTGTATAATTTCAGCCTTAATTATATTTATATTTTTCGTGCAATTTATATAATTCTACTTTTAATTAACATATCTCCTCATTTAAAACTCGAATTGCGATTAAATATTTAGCCGTATAAATCTTGCCACGATTCTGGAACGATCGAACGAGGGACGTTGTAAACAATTGTCAATTTGTAGAGAAAATGACGCCAATAACTTACCGAATTAAAGAAAAAAATAATTAATTAAGGCTTTCTAGCTTTAACAAGGAAATCAGATTAGAGGAGAAGAAAGGCGCGAGTCAATCAATAATTAAAAGATAAAGTGTTGGAGTCCAACGACACATGACTAATGGAGCCGGACTGCAACATCACCACCTCATCAGTCAAAAAGAAATAGTAAGTCCTCTGTCTTTCTCTATGCCACGTGACATTCATCACCCCAACACGCTTCATTTATCGTAACGTGTGCGAAAGCAAAGGATTGATTGGCAGTCAAAACTTGCCTATTTTCTTTTGTCATCCCCTTTAAACGAACTATTTATAGAAGAATAATAATTAATTATAGAAATTCTACTCTATTCTAAGGTCCAAAAATGGCTCCTTCCTCCGAACAATCGTAGATTAATCCTCCAAGTATAATATAAACGATAATTAACTACCCGCTTATAATAATGGTAATTATCGTCTTTAGAATCGTTTAGTTACTTATAATGATGACAATTGGCTTTCGATATACGTAATATAATCGGTTCGAGCGGATCGGCCGGTGTTTGTAAGCTTAAATAAATTGTTTTCCCTCCTACCTGAATAGTCCACAGGTGAATGGCCCTTTATTGAAATTTTAAACTAGTTATAAATGCTAAATTACGTAATTTAAATATCAAATAACAAGTTATTTATTGGGTTATTTGGAAACTAAGTAACAACTTGTTTGTTACATTAATTAGGTGACGACTTACGATATAATAGCCCTAACAACTGCGTATTGTTACCGACTTGAAACTCGAATTTCGATTATTGTCGATCGAGCAGACGTTTACTTTAATTTAAAAAGTGTTTTGTTTATGTTACAAATTAATCGCGTTTAAAAGTATTTTTCTTTTTATGAGTATAAAAAAGGCTTTAATTAAATATCTGATAACTTTTTAAAATTAAATTACTTAAGTAGTTATTTTAGGGGTTGTTTGGCTCCTAAAATAACTTGTAAAAACAATTTAAAATTCAAACAAAAGTAGTTAAGAGCCGGAATTATTTGTCTGGTTGTAAAAATGCAGGGTGGCCCAAAAGTCAGTTAACCGCGCGTTTTGTTTTGTGTATTCCAATTACGCTCGACCAATTCGGTTATTTTAATAGTATTTTTAGTTAATTCGGTTTTTAGGGTAGTTAACTGAATTTCGGGCCTCCCCTAACTAGTCGTTAATCAAAACGATTAAATTAAATTTTAGAAACAATAACAGCTGTTTAAATAAATCTTTTTCACAGCATTGTTAAAAATAGACATTTAGATGTCGATTTGTAGTGGTGTTCACTTCGACAGCTGACATCACCATTGTAGAAATTTATATTATTGGAAATTGAATATTTTCTTAAGGAATCAGTTCCTAAGTCTTTTACTCGATTACCTTTATTAATCAGACGTTACTCCTTAATCTAATGGAAGAGATAGAGCTAATTGGATGTATTTCGTAGGACCAAATCCTAAAATCAATTTCGGGAAGTGGAAAGTGCGGATTTCTAAGTTCCAAATTGATATCTGTTTTCGGGTTCCAATCGCCATTATCTAATTAACTAGATAATTACTAAACACCAAAACTAATAATTGAAGTGACGAAGAATTACGGAAATCTTCTTAGAGTAGGAAAGAAAAATAATTTATATAAGTCGTATTTCCTACACTTAAAAGGCGAGTTCGATTACCGATCGAGAGAAAGCAAAGTCGATCGTCTAAATGGAATTATGCCGTTTGCGGTAATCTATAAAATAGGAAAAACGGGAGGATCCTATTTAAATTCTTAAAAGAAAGCCATGAAAATATTGGGAACGTCCGTAAGTCAATTACGGATTCTGCAAAGATCGACTCTTAAAGAATTTTCCATTCAAACTTTAAACAGATAATGTCGTTGCATCCATCAACAATAAATGAACGTAGGAAGGATTTAAATTCGATGGAGGGTCGAACAGATAAGAGGTAGAATCGTAAAGATAACACTCGCTTGCCATAAAGATGCAATTCCAATGCGCTGCCGACTTCCTTCTTTAACGACTATTACAGTCGACAATGGCACACAAAATGTCGAGAATTCTGCTAAACGTGCCTTACAAGGTCTTCTTTTTTAATAAACTTTTTACATCCTCGTGTGTGGTTTCCTCTTTTTTATTTTAATTTGTTAGCGGGGAGCGATGTCCGTGCCCCAGGTGGCAAAATTGTAATTAAGTTAGAATAGATAGAGGCAGAGAGGAGTATTAAAGCTCTTTCTTCGCAGATTAACTAGAAATGAGTTTTTAAACCATTTTTTATTTCCTCCAGATCATTTTGGAATATTTTTCTCCATAGCTTACGACAGGGGATGCGGGGAAAAAAGAAACAATTAACTTTTATGTAATTTAATTCGCCCGGTGTTAATACATTTTTGGATGTCACCCCGTCTCAAATTAATCATCCCGCTCCGCCCAAACTGTGCTCTAGATATTTAAGGCTAAACTTTACGTGTTTGCCAACAAATATTTATAAAAAACCGAGTCGAAAGCTAAAAAAGTTATCATTTCATCTATTTTTAGCTCATTTCGCCACAGCCAGTTTAATTATTCTAAAAACTGGATTAAGCCACGATATTATTTTCGTCGATTTTATAATTATTATCAGAAATTTAGATTATAGGCTCAATTTAATTACAGAGAGAAGGAAAGAAGAGCGCACCTAACGAAACATCTTTAAAGGATTTATTAGCTTATAATTATATTCGCTTTGGGCTGGGAGAAAAAAGCGTAACAGCCGATCGATCATTTTCTTCTTCTGTAATAAATGTTGTTCAGTCGACATTGGCAAAAAGAATGCAGAAATCGAAAAGGAGTAACGACGTGGAGGCGTTAGCATCAATTACGTTACTCGAGAGTTACTTTCCAATAAAGAAATGGCACTGGAACACGGAAAGAAAAGGTTAGCTCATATATTTTAAGTGTCGGATCTTCAAACGATGCAACTTCTTTCAGAAGATTACAGAATTGGAAAAGGCATTAGATGTAATAAATTGATCCATTACCGACCACCGAGAGGGACAAAAAGAGGACTTAATCGAAGCATCTCGGGTTCTACAATGGAGGGGTTGAGGAGTGGCCACGTTCCACAATCTCGCGCTCGTCCCCTTTAAGTGCAACCTCTCGATTTTCTCTGTTTAAAACTAGAAAGAACGGTTTTAAAGTTACGCGGGCGATAATGGAAGTTAAAGGGGGGATGTCCGAACGTCGAAATTATCGGCAATTTCGACGTTCGGACATTCCCTCCTTTAACTTTCATCATCCCCGCGATTCGTCGGAAGAAGCGGCTGACAAGTTGATTTGTCCTGGGGACAAATCTTATAAAGTACGTCAGACGTTTCTGAGAAGAAAATAAGATATTGGAATTTAAGTTTTCTAAGGGGAAATGCTCATTTTGGAAGGAAGAGGCGTCGAAATTTTGATAATTCCGGAGAACAGAGCGACGATCGGAGCATCACCGGAAGTGAAGAGTAATTAAATTTATAAATAACGAGAGACGGAAACGTCGGGAATATTTAGGGAACGAATTATAGAAGAGACAAGAGAAGGAAGTCGAGCGGAAAGAAAGATGGCTTCTGACACCAGAAAGTAATATACATAAACGACGTCATCGAAACCGCAATAAAAGTGGAGTTTCTATTCTGGGCACTTGGAAATTTAATGGAAAAAAGAGAAATTTGGAAGAGAAAATATAGAACCGTCCATTTAGAAACAATATTGTAAAGGGTAAATATATTTTTAACCGTCAATGAATAGATTTGAACACTCTTTTACACCCGGCAAAACCAAAGCTTTGCGTGGTTTTCTAGACAAAAAAGAGCAAAATTAAATTATAAATATTAAGAAAATTAAAAAGCTAAAAAGCTATAAACAAAATTAACAAAATTACACGAAAGATTTCTTTTGTATGCCGGGACAAAGGGTGAGAGAGGAAGAAAGAGGACGGTTGATAGAAAGAGAAAACAATGAAAGGTATAGAAGAAGACGAGATTGGTGAAATGGCGGATCATTCTCGTCCCCACGACAACCATTCGGTTCGATAATAATCCGGAATCCTGGGAAATCCCGGAACAATTGCCAGACATTCTCATAACGGAGGTGTAGTGGAAGTTATCTACCGCTGCACGTGACTCCCTTTGACATCACCTGCAGCTCTTTCGACAATTTTTCCAGATTAAAACAGAAATGGTGTCGGGCGCCGGCGAAAGTCGTCTTTCTCCCCGCCTCGCCCGCCTACCTTTGTTTGCTTTAACTTCCTCTTTCCGCAAAATGTCCTTAATAAGTTTGCTTTTAAAAGTTGCTTGGCTTAACGCCTAACGCATTGAGTTTCAATTGCGGGTTATACTCGGTTAACGTCTTCCAGGAGTTACTTAAGATAATGCGAAATAGTACAGGCAGGCGTACAATTATCGGGAAGATCGATTTCGTATAGATATTACCGCTAAAGCTCGAAATCCGTTAATGTGCGCATTACCTAGCTAATCTGCAGATTAACTAGTGTGATCCGTTAAAGCTGCGAAAATTGTTCAATTTCTCAAATTACCTAGGTAATGTTCAGATTATCTAGGTAATCTGCGAATTACCTACTAGGCACTCGGTAAAGTTAAAATAAGATTTTTGCTGGAACAACAGCAACGTTTCTGTACGCTTAAATTAACATAATGTGATTTATTTAATTTTCAATATCTAAAGAATCAAGTTAATACAATCAACAAATTAGTTGACTGAATCAATCATCAATCAATTAAAAAAACTTTAATACAAAAATCAAACGGTTTAAAATATTA
>NW_019384741.1:74691-157353 GCF_000671375.1 Centruroides sculpturatus | reverse complement strand
CCCTGCTGTAGAAATATCTTTACGTCAAACAGCAATAAAACAATCCCTTGGTACTGGGCAGGGTTTCAGAAAATGTGACTGCAAATCTAAATGTACCACAAATAGGCGTGCTTGTCGCAAAAACCAATTGCTACGTAATTCAAAGTGTCACCAATCTTTAGATTGCACTAATAAGTAAGTACAATTTTATCATATGTTTTGCAAATTCATTTCCCTAATTGTAGTAATATTTTAAACCGTTTGATTTTTGTATTAAAGTTTTTTTTAATTGATTGATGATTGATTCAATCAACTAATTTGTTGATTGTTTGATTGTATTAACTCGATTCTTTAGATATTGAAAAATTAAATAAATAACATTGTGTTAATTTAAGCGTACAGAAACGTTGCTGTTGTTCCAGCAAAAAGATTTTTGCTGGAACAACAGCAACGTTTTCATTTCACTTTACCGAGTGCCTAGTAGGTAATTCGCAGATTACCTAGATACTCTGCACATTACCTAGGTAATTTGAGAAATAGAACAATTTTAGCAACTTTAACGGATCACCCCAGTTAATGTGCAGATTAGCTAGGTAATCTGCACATTAACGGATTTTGAGCTTTAGCGGTAACATATGTTAGACACTAATAAGCGAGTAGGAGACGGATTACACGTAACTGAATATATAATAAATAAGAGTTTTAGTACTAATTATTTAAAACAATCCTAATCCTCGGATCGAACCTCATTTTTCAGCTTTTTGAGTGGGACTTTGCGCTTCCTCGGCTTTAATTCTAGAATATTATTAAAGTATAAAGCGCGAAAGAATATATTTTGCACCTTATACTTTAATAATATTCTAGTAAGACCGACGACGGTAAAGAAAAAACTAACCGGAAATGATCGATAGAAAAGAAATTAAAGGAAATTAAAAATGCTGCGAGTCGAAAAGCAATTGGCGGATTATGTGGCGGCCAACCGTTTAATGTCCGAACATAATTTAACCCGTAAATGTTGGGCCGGAAGAAACAAATACAGATCCCGGGTGGACCGCGTGGCGACCGGAGGAAACGTTTACAATTGCCAAATTTCAATAAGTTTTCTAGAGATTTCTGTTCGGAAATGCACGCAAAAGTTTCCTCAATCCGGTTAAGAAGCGCAAACAACAATGCAACAGCTGCCCAGCCGATCGATTCCTTCTTCACTTTTTTCTTTTTCTCTTTATTTTTTCGTCCTATCGTCAAGAGGATCTTTTGTAGATCTTGGCCAGAAAGGAAATATTAAATTTCTTAACGGAAAGAAAATTTAATATCGATAGCTTTCGATAGAAACCATCGATAATCCGTTGTTTGGCTCCCGGTAACGATTTTTAGATATCTTTCTTAAGGTTAATACGTAAATTTGCGCATAAAGAAGATATTTTTCAATCGTTTTTTATGTCATTAGGAATTTTTTTATAAGAGAAATTATATAAAGAAGCATTGTTAAATTTTTAACGCGGCTTAGACGTAGTTTAAAAATTCTCAGGGAATTAACAAACCGAGAAGATATTTGCGAAAATGTCTACTGGAACTAAACGGAGTTTCGACCCAGATTAAAGTGAAATTTTAAAATTATTAATTAAAATCGACGAATAATCGATAACAGCGGGTTTTCGATCTCGGCAGTTTTCTTAAACGGATATTTTACTTTTATAGGCGCCAGTCCATTTACTTCCAGGTTTTATCGACACCGGGATAAACCCGGAATTTTTCTTTGTTGCGCTAAAGATTCTCGGGCAAAAACTCCGGAGATGCGATTTCTGTCCATTAAGCTTTTGAATTATCCTCCGAGTGACTGTTGAATGCGGATGGTTTACGTCCGATCCATCGAAAATTTCTCGGTCCAGACGGCGGGCGAAGAGTTAAAATCATTTATTAAGACCAGATTTATTAATTAAAACTTTGGTCACTCGCCATTAATTAAAGCGGGATGGAAACTTAAGAGAATTAAATGTTAATTTCATTCGACCAAATTATTAATCTGCATCTGGTAATCGCGTAGAACGGAAGGAACGAACAGAAATGTATCCGACGATATCTACCGTCAACAAATGTAAAGTTTCGGACATTTTGATTAAAACAACGAGTTCGTATTTACATCCCGGGTCTTATCAATTCTCTCTCCCCCTTTTACGTCAGCGCGCCTCGAAATTAAGTCGGCGCGTAGGCACAAATTAATAATCAAGTACGAGAGAAAATTAATTTCATTAATTATCATTAACGTAGTAACAAGTAAAACACGTTTAATTTTTTTCCGTTAAAAGATAATTCGAGGTTTGGTGGGAGAAATGTAGATTTAGTGGTCGAAGCGCTACCAATTTCGCGTGACGAAATTCGGCAAACGAAAATGAAATTCGACTCGTTGGAGCCGATGGCATTTGTACGAAATTCCATAAAATATTTCCATTTTAATCAATTTGAAGTTAATATCTATATATATAATCGAGACGGGTTGATGATAATAATAATAAGCGCAGAGCCCAAACGGTTAGGAGTTGAAAGTTGAAATTTGGTACACAGATAGGGTACGTCACGAAAACGCACACCAAGAAGGGATTTTCCGAAATTCCCCCGGGGGGAGAGAGACAGGATTAAGGCTTAACACTTCCATCAACAATGGAAGTGTTAAGAGAAAGCGACGTGCAAGACACAGATCAGTTTGTTTCGTTTTTGCGGGAAATCGAACATATTTTTAGACCCATCTAAAAATTCTCTAATCAGTCCGGAAACAGGAGGACCCAATTCTTGCATTCTGTGAAAACGGTAAGGTTGACTATAATGTAATAATATTAATCTTCCCTATAGTTACTTTTGCCCGAGCAACGCCGGGCCTACCTGCTAGTATTAAATAATTTTTCTACACTCCCTGTAATTGGATACAATTGAGGCCATCGTACGACGTCAGTCTAAAGTTTTGTCAAAATATACGAAACAGTTTAATTTTGGTCCTTACTGTACGTGAAAAATGGGACGAATGTCGAGTAGGGGTATTTACTCAAAGTGGCATTTTCAATCTCCGTAATAAAAAATAAAATAACTTTGTAACGACGAAAGTCGAACCTTATTTTCCTACAAACTCGTGCTAGTGTGCCACGACACACCGACACCATAATTCATTTACGTTGCGTGACTAATTCCAATCTCGGACTGGCGGATTCGCTGCCGTAGAATGGATTCGTGAGAATTATGTTAAAGCGGTTTTTGGTTACATAAAATGTGAATTTTAATAAATTTCTATAACACGCGCCTGTTAAATGTACTTTAAAATAAAGACAGATTTTCTGCGCTGGCTTCTTTATTAATTTCTATCGATCGGACTCGGTGACGATTACACAAACTAAATAATAATAATCGCGCGAATGTTTAGTAAATGAAAACAGATACGACGTCACAAAGTGGGTGTAGTAACGGTTTGTTGTTGACTAGACTTTATGTAAATATTCTTCCAGAAATTAGCCAAATTACCCTATTATTGCGGAATGAAATTCCAATTTTCCCGAAATTTCCGTGACACGGCGTGGTCAGAAGTCTGGGTGTGACTAGGCTACGGACGGATCCGGCCGCGGGGATCTCGTCTTTCGCTCCATTGTGGACCGAAAGAAGCTATGGTAAGTATGAAAAATGACTCCTGGCCTGTCGAGGTGGAAATAATTTAAAAACGTTCACTGGAGTTTTCGAATTTTGCTTATTTCACCTATTGTTTTTGCCGTTGGCATTGCAGCTGGCGAGATTTCAATATCTAATTAAATTGATTTATTGGAATACAAAACCAAACAGAAACGGATTGTAGAGAAAGTGAAGCGGAATTACACGAATGTATAAAGTTAAACTCGTCACTCGGAATAATTTGGATTTCTGTATCCTTTCGGGTATTAAGGAATGTTTTGCGGATTGCAATTATAGAAGACGGCAACGCGCGGAATTTATTTAAAGACGTCGGAGTTAATGCAATATTTAGAAACGAATCAGTTTGATAAAAACACGAATAAAGTAATTTTGTGTGAAATTGGTTTGGTAGAGAAAAGAATGCGGAAAATCGATGTAGGCGTTACAATGCCGACAATGCTCTAAAAATTTAATCTGCACGAAACGAAATAAAAAGTGTCGACGAGTGTAATTGTTCTTCGGTAATTAGACAGCTATAAACCAACAAAAGCGATGAAAACCGAAGAAAGAACAGCGAGAAGCTAAATGACTTCAGTTTTAACGATTACTTCGGCCAGTGTCGCTTTCTGCTTGCCCCTTGCCAAACGCGAAACAACGGTTTGTGAGAAACGTCGCCATTTGCTGAAAAGTTTAAAAAACACGAAAGATACTTTGATTTCTTACTACTTACTAACAAAGGTAACAAATTATGTATATACTAGCGGATAAGCCCGGCGTTGCTCGGGCAAGTAAGTCAATTCTCATTATAACGGAGAATTAACTTACTCGATGATAACCTTACTCGAATAAAATGATTAATTTTAAATTTTTTAATCTAAAAAAATTGTTTGGAACATTAAATTTCGAATTTGGAACGAATTCAAATATTCGTTCGAATTCGTTTATTTTGGATTTATTGTTTTTGGGTTTCCAGAAGAGTGAAAATGATTGAAATATTTATTAATTGCCAAAATATACTCTATATCTGCCACTATTTACTTTCCTTCTTTATTATTTACACTTTATACTGACTAAAACTAACTCTCTCCTCCTCTTCCCTCGAGGTGGAATTTCCAAAAATCCCTTCTTAATGCGCATTCTCACGACATATCCCACTAAACGCGGTCAAAAACGCAAAAAAAAAAAACGAATCTAAAATAGTGCAGTAGAAGCCGAGTTCTTTAGGATAAGCTTAATCCTCCCCCTCTCTTTCGCGGGGGAGGGGAAATTTCGAAAAATCCCTTCTTAGTGTACAGTACATTCTCGTGACGTATCCTAAGTGTGTACCAAATTTCAATTTTCAACTCCTAACCGTTTGGGCTCTGCGCTTATTATCATTATTGCTATTATTATCATTACCAACCCATCTCCATTATATTATAAGACTAGCTGTTACCCGCGACTTGGTCCGCAGAGGTTTTGCAAGCAAACCCTAATTATATTCGGTATTTCAACAACCGTAGTAATTGTTATATAACACCTACCGCTGACAATGATGAGAATTGACGAGAATCAAACCAACTATTTTAAATTTGATCAGTTTTTTGGAACGTTTACAATCGTTCTATAATCGAACCAATACACAATAACAAATTCGAATCTAAAAAGGTTCGAACATTTTAAAAATCGAAATAGATAAAAATATTTATAACAATGTCTAAAATGTTAGTAATTTAATACACCTAAGTACTCGATGAAGACTAAATCCTCTCCCTCTGCCCTGAAGGAGAATTTCGAAAAATCCCTTCTTAGTGTGCAATCCCATGGCATACCCTGTCTACCAAATTTCACCTCTTTTGGTTAAGCGGTCTGCTCTGGGCGATGATAAATCAGTGAGTGAATGAGTGAGTCAGTCAGTCAGGACAAGCAATTTTATATATTTAGATATACAATGGTTCTTCACGGAGGTTTCAATCGCTGCGGTTTCAACTGTATTCTCGAAATCCCGGGCCGAACGCGATTTCGGATTTCTCGATATTAGAAATGTCAGAGCTGAAAATCCAGTCATTATGAAAATATTCCGTAACAGATAGTGTTCCATAAGTTTCGGGAAACATTCCACGTCTTACTAAGTTCTATCCGTTGAAGAATAAATGTTCCTGGTCGACTTTTCCTACCGAAGGATAAATTTCCTTCGACAGTTTTCTTCCTTGTTTCTAAGTATCCGTGAACATTTTAGAACTGCCGAACCCTCCCTCGACTGCGCAGATTTTCGCAACATCTCGTACAAATATTATTAATTGTAAAATAATAAAAGTGATATCCGCTAATTATAATTAATTTAATCTAAGAATGACTTTTGTTTACTTTACTCTCGCTTTCTAATTTGTTAAATTTCTCTCTCCACTCTACGAATCCCTCCGAGGATTAAAACAAATTTGCGGATGCGAACCGTTCGTATTGTAATACTTTCCATCGGACCCGATAATATCCATCGAAGATTTATAAATCAAAAGAATTTTTAATAATTTCCAGAAATATTGCAATTTATTTAAATGTTTCGAAGTACGGACTAAATAGAATCGACGTAAAATTTACTTTCTGAGGAAAATTCGGAATAATTGCGAAATTCGAATTTCGTCAACGCTAGAATTTCCCTAGCGGCCGGTGGGATAGATCGACGTCATTGGCAAAACAACGAGAAGATAAAGGCACTAACCGTTCATTATAATTAATGGAAAGAGAAGAAGAAAGGAAAAAGTGCAGACTTACAATAAACAATGGACAAACATCGGAATCGCATTATCGGTTGCACCCAAAATGCAAATGTTCTCTTTTCCATTAATGCTAATTATGCGGATCAATCACCGACGGACTTAATTGTCGCAATAAACGAAACTCGTCCGCGTAATCCATTATTCTTAATTGAGAATGAAATTTTTATTTCGTTAGCAGCCGAGCAACAGGAAAGTTTCGTTGGAACCATTGTAACCGTGACCGGAATTTGCTACGTCTTACGCCGACCAGCGGATAAAGCCGATAGTGACTTTACGTCTTCCCCATCAAAATTAAACACTAAATTGACATAAAATCTATAAATTCTTTTTAAATTGGCCAAAACATCCGTTAAACAATGTTTCCAAATTAATAACGAAAGGACGATCTCGCTTCATTAATCACTCCTCCGGTCTCAAAACGTCCGAAAGTAACCAATTACGGTCGAGTTCTATATTTAGTTACGCCGGTAATAACCGAGTCTTAGACACTTAATTATCCGAGAAATTAATTCTTATGTCTGGAAAACGAATAATTATAACTATGTTTACGGTAGACCCCGCTTTTACCGACTAATTGATTCCCGACAAACCGTCGTTAAGCGAGACGTCGTAAGTCGAGCTCCAATTTTCCGCAAGTTTCACGGTGGTCGATCGAAGTTTCGTGGCCGGAAGCGTACCGTATCCAGGCGTCCAACGGGCCAAAATTATAATAATTAAATTTAAGTGGGTCTACCGTATTTAATTCTTTAAAATTTCGGACCCACAATTAGAATTTATTCCGTGTTTGGCCGGGAAGACGCTTGTTTTGTAGGAGGAAGTTGTTTTGTCTCTCGGTTATTGTATTTTCTTGGCTTTTATCTTTCGGTTGTTCAGATAAGCGAAGATACGGCGTAATGAAAATATATTGTAGAAAAACAATATCGCCAAAGCGTTTTGAAAGACACCGGAGAGTTACGTAATATATTTCAATACGGTGGCATTCCAGTATAGAAAAGAGGTGTTCGATAAGCGACTTCTTTGTATAGTAAATAACTTTTTGGGACGTAATGCCAACGTACCGTACACCGGGTGGATTTTTGCCTACTGGCTTTAAATTATCGTCCGATGGACGGCGGGGCCAGCCATTTCCTACGAGTAATACGGCAGAAGTTTGATCGGTCGTCGATATCCAAAGGCGAAACCGGAAGAAAAGGAGGCAGAGAAATTGGCGATCGAATCCTTCGATCCTCTTCGAACGGGATCGATGACAAACGGATTTACCTTTGGGGTGGACCCGGAGAAAAATTATCGCCGACAACTCTCCAATGGCCATCGATTCTATCGAAGCGATTAATCTGAATTCTCATTCATTACCGGCGATACGTCGTCGTAAATCACCCCGATCGATGGCGGGAAAGGAGGGTCGCGCCGCTTATAAATGGCGTCCGACCCCTTTGGGTCATCCGACCGAGTAGTACCGGCGACTGCCGAGGAGGGAGCCTTCCCCGCCTTCGCCCGTCGGGTGGAGCCGTTGTCAAAGAAGATTTGTCGACTCTTCTTCGACGTCATCGCTTTTTATTTGTGTCGAACGACGCGACTCGTCATCGAATTTTATACTCGGCTCCATGTCCAATCTCGCGGGACGGGGCGTAATTGAATTCACTTTATATAGAGTAAAGTTTACCTTAAATTCAATTTAAGTTATTATTTTCCGGATAAAATCCGAAACGAATCAAGAAAAAACCAAGACGAAAAACAGAGACGAAAAAATAAGATTTTATATATTTATTGGAATATAAAATAATAATTTTATTAAATGAAATTTAAAAAAATCGACTTTATTAATAGGCTAAATGGAAAAATCTTATTTTAATTTTAAAATTTCTTTTAATGTTTCAATCTGGATCTTTTCTTTTATAAATACGATTGGAAATGGAAAGAAAAACCAAAGGCAAGAAATCATCATCTTTTAACTTTTCCCATTAAAAATAATGATTTTTTCTATTTTTTCGACTTTCTCGATTTCATCGAAAAAAACTCATTTTTTCTCCATTTGAAACTCGCTTATTCCATTAGAGTCGAGTTCCGGTTCCTGCCGTAAATCGAGAGAGAAAAATCCCCACACGCGCATCTCTTTTTCTATTCCCTTTAATTAACGCCTTTTATTAAGTACATTCATAACTCAATTTTTCTAAAAATTACGTATTTATCGTAATAACACCGAAACAATCGTCCGTGACAATCGGTGGTGGGAAGAAACCGGTAAAACGTATTAAAAATTATACTTTTACGGGCGGAATTAGTTTTTATTACGGCCGCGCATCCTTATTTATTGCGGACCGATAAAAATCGCCAGAATGTCTTTAATCGGCGTAAAGTACCGGGTAAACGCGCAAAGAGAAAATAGCGGAGTCGATACGTACCGTACACTCCGTCACCGCCAGCGTTACGCGTAGGAATGCCTCTACCGTGGCGTGACGTAAGCGAGAGAAAAAAATGACAAAGCGCGACTGGGAGAGGGGTGGAAGAAAGGGAGCGCGCGGCGCGAAGGAGAGAAGCGAATGCGACGAAGCGTTAAAACTGCGACTGCGGAAAGAGCCAAACAAATTAGAATAAGCGCCAAACAATAATTAGCCGCGCCGCAGATTCGTATTTAGGAAAGCGATCGATGCGGCCGGTTAGCCCGTGGAGTTTCGGTCGGAGGCCACCAGATGGCGCGGCGGCCGGTAAGAGACGGGTGGAAGCGGAGAGGCGCGTCGAGACGATCCGGGCTGCGGTTTAGAGTTACATATGAAAAGAGCCCAACGAAAGTCGGTCGTTCTTCGGCGCACTTCTTGACAATAATGTGACCTGGACGCGGGTGAAGATGTTCGTCTTCGGCTTTCCACTACTCCTTCTGGCCTTGGCCTGGACCGTCGGACCTTCGCACCCCGGTGAGTTCCACCTTCCTCCTCTCTCGTCCTTCCGACAACTCTTGCCGGTCGTCGATCGGTCGCTCCGACCGACTTTGGCCCGCGTTCAATTCGGGGTGTCGCCTACACCCGTCTCCAGACGCGGCATCTCCCTTTCCCCTTTACCTTCCTCTCTCCCTCGCTCTTTTCGTCTTACGAATTACGCGTAGTATTTATTGTATTTGCCTTATCGAAAGCGCCGACGTTATTTATCCGGTAGTTCGGTTTAATGTCTTTCGTCGGTATTTACGGTAAATGACGTAGTTATCTCGGGTTTGCTAATCGCGTATTTTATTTGTTTACGTCCGAAAAGCCACACTTTTGGTCCCCGACCGTTGGAAGAATCGCTTACCGAAAACGGAACTTGTCCGTTTTGTTGCCGCAGTAACGTTAATTTCGCCACTTCTGTCTTTGTTTAGCTCCAGATATTAATCTTTCGGAAGTTTGCTGATAAAATATCAAATTTACTTTTTAATAAATTGTCGTCGTAAATTGTTTTTTTTTTCTTTGTATTTTTTTCTCCGCTCTTCTCTCTTCTGGCCGAATCGTATCTGTCGCCGACACGCTTTCTGTTAAAATTAGTTAGAACCGCTTATTGAATTAAAGAGGTAATAACTTGGCCCGCTCGAAAAATCAAAGACTTGAAAGTAAATGGAACGTGAAATATCCGAACGTTTTGACTTTTAAAAATTATATTCGATAATTGTTTGCCGGTTAAAATGACTAAAAATATAAATAATCAATAATTTAATTAAAGGCTTGGTTTCTATTTAAAATTACTACCTTAAGAATTAAAACGTAACGATTGGATTTAAAAGTGAGCGCGCGTGCTTTTGAAATTGACAGGTTTTTTTTAAATGATCGACTTCGCAGCACGCGCGAAATTGATAATTTTTTCGAATTCGATTTATTTTAGAAAAAACGAACGTTTAATTACGAAACGCGTGACCTTTTATTAATCGGTTTGCGTATTTTCTTTAAAAGGAATCGATTAAAAAGTGGCGTATTTAAAATATTTTTCTGTGTTTATCGACGAAAAAAGGAAAAAATACCTGGCCGTGTTTTTTATTTCTCCAGTAAAAGATTGGATTTTCGTAACTAATGCGAAAATAATTTATTTGGTTTCGAGTCGTGATTAAAAGCCAATGTAAAAAAGGGACTTTTATCGTTGTCGGTCGTCTATTTTTAAATATTGGAAAGTTCGGGGCGGTGGGTTTAATGGATAAAGATATAAAAATAGGATTTAGTACGTGTGGAAAGTACCGGGCGCGATATTATTATTTTTTATCTCTTCTAATGTCAAAACGAGATTAACTTCTCGATATTTCCTTAGCGGTCGGCCGTATTTTTAAGTATTAAATTGGCGGCCTGGACTTTTCCCCACCGAATTAATTTTATTTCGATAATTGCCCCAGGCTTTTCGTCGCTTTCTTTTATTTTCCGCTTTTTTAAAAATCCGTTTCTCCTTTTTTCTGACGTGGGAAGATGCGGCGGAATCCGTCCGCGCGGGAGAAAGAAAATCATTTTATTAACCCGTTTTAAATCCGTTTTACCTGAAGGTAATTGATTTTACAAATGGAGGGAGGAAGATTCCGATGTAATTTTATTTCAACAAGTAGTTTGCCTTTTTTCTCTGGCGTACGGAGCTTGTTTCTCCGATTCCCCTCTCTCTTCTACAAGATCATTACATGTCATCGCAACGTGTAATACGTTTCTTTTTACTCCACGTTTTTTGCTACATATTGTGGTGTATTTCTGCCGTAAAGCCTACTTTTTTCTGCTTATTTTATGGTTCGATTTTTCCTTCAAATATTTTCCTTGCCGCTTAGAAAAGCTATCGTCTTTCTGATCTTTTCATCCAACGGCTCCTAGTCTGCCCGTAGACGAAATTTTTGAATGACATCGATATTTTTTAAAGAAATCTCCCGGAATAAAAAGATATTCCCGCTCGCATTTAACGTTTTCGTTTACGCATTTTTAGCTTCCAATTTACTATAGAAAGAATCTGAATTTCGAAAATCGGTAGGGCGGAAGGCACGAAACCAACTCCTCTTAATGCTCGTCCACCGTCGTCCTTCGACCATTTTAATTAGGTATCTTTCGGTCGCTTCCTCTGTTTATCTTACAAAAAAAGAGCTATTGTTTACGTTGCCAGTACTTAAAGTTAATAACCGTCGGGCCGTAATATTAATCCGGAATTAGCGTGTAACACACCTCGACTACAAAGAAAGGAGCGGCCGCTGCCGTTTCCCCGTTAAGCTCGGCATCGCTCGAATAATAAGATGCTCATTTAAGCTTCATAAATTTAATGGAGAAATCGTTCCCAAAATGAAATAATTACGATTGTCCGTACGACGTTAAAGAGACGAAGATTCCGTCGTCGGCTTCTTCTTTCTCCTTCCTCCTTCCCCCGGTGTTTATTAGTTTTTGTCGTCATTTCCCGTGTCCCCTTCGAATTAATTCGGATCTTATCGCTCCGTTAACTCGGTTCGCCGGCACTCGGACATTAATTGTGTCGATGCTAAGTGGGTCGTTTGCAAATTGAATGACTCATCCGCTTCTGGCACTCGAATTGTCGACGTCGTTTCCGCTTACGTCGAGAAAGAAGTCGTGTTTGTTTTGGGTGCGTTTGACGTGCATCGACCTCTCGGAAATCGTTTTTGTAAACTTCGCTCCGCCCAATTTTGGCGGTTGCAATGTTTACTCGAACGACTCCGATGACTCGTGTGCCAAATTTTCTTTTTTGTAATTCGGTCCTCTCGCCCGTATTTAAATTTCTGACGGGAGAACAAATAGATCGAAGTCGGAAGAACCAGCTGAACTTTGCAAAAATTCTTTTCTTCTTTCGAAAGTTTTTTTCATTTTTTACATAACTTTTAACCCGGAGAATATGTTAAAGTGTTCGTCGTGCTTTCCCGTTCTGCCACTTTTACTTTTGTTTTTCTTATCTTTATATACGCTTTATATAGATTGAGGGTTATTGGGTTATAAGAAAGGAAGAAAAAAAAGGAAAATCGTCGTTTCTAGAGTCATTCTATGGGGAAGTGCGGTTTAAACTAATACTTATTCATGGAAGATAAAACAATAACGATAAAATACATTCTAAATCCAGAATAGCAATGACCTCGTGCAGAGGTTAAACAAAAAAATACACTCGTTCACGGCTGTAAACAGAAACCTGGCGGTTTTATTTATTTTTAAACTGTTTGAAGGCAATTAATTTAGAAAATGAATGAAAATTTACCGGTTTATTTTAATAAAGAAAACGTATTTTTGCCGGTAAACATAACTTTTTTCCGTGTTCCCGGGCGGAATTTTTAATTAGTTTACTTTTTTGTTTAAGCGATAAACGTGAAATATTTAAGAAAAATTCTAGTATAGAAAATGACGCGTTTTAATTAATTACGAATTCAGAAATAAATAATTTTGTCACTCATTAATTAAATATTAGTCAAAGTGACAAACGAGCCAAATACAATTGCCGCGGTTAAGATAACATTAATCAGATTTTTGAAAAAAAAAGTTTCTTTCCTTGTGGAAAATAAAGAACAAAAGTAGGAATTGCCAGTTAGATTTAACATCATCTGTTTTAACGACGGCATCCAGTGTAATGACTTAACTCCGCACCGTCGATGACACTTCAGGGAGTGTTTTCACCTATGTTAGCTTGGCAAGTCGATGTTCTTATCCCCATACTTTACTGACTCCACTCGTGCATACTCACAACCCATTGATTCTTCGCTTCCCCCTTGGCTATCGAAGCTGGGAGCTAACGGGTCGTTTCTAGAATTCCTATTCCTTTTTTTGCTGGAGAAAGGGGAGCCGCCCGACAGAAGGAAATGTTACATTTTTGTTACAGAAATCTCGTTAAAAATCGAGAACGAAACCGAGAACTGCCCGATCGATACGGGACGGGTGCTGTCATTGTGGTAAATAATTATAATATTCATCAATCATACACCCGATTGTACCAAGCCGTTTCTTTATTTGATTAAATTAAAAGACGGCGAATGTTTTAAGATTTAATTTTCGGATTTTTATATTTAAAAATAGCGAAAATTTCCTAAGCGTATCCCGTGTTTCCCGGGAGCTTCGGGAGATTGCTCCTTTGCCAATAGCGTAACTTACAATCCATCACTTAGCGGTCGGGATTATATTTTAAAACCTTCGTCACCTCCGCACAAAGGGGACACATTTTGCACCGAATTGGCGGTGGCCAAAGGAAATTATTCCCGATAAATTTTAAAACACGGGGTAGATGCGCGCATCGAAGACGGGGAATCGGTTTAAAACAAAAAAAGAAATTTAATTTTTAAAAATCTTTACGTTTCTCCCCTTGGCCAATCGAATTAAATGTAGTCGTAGTCGAAAATTCTGAAATTTTCGAAAAAGTTGGGCGTTAATAAAAGGCGAAGGCAAATTTAATTGTCAGAGAGAAATTCTCACAAACGATGCGAATTAAGAATTAGCGAATGTTGACGAACCAAATTTGATTTTCTTAGATTTTCGGCGACTCCACTCTTCCCCTCTTTTATCCGCGGCCATCTCTTCCGCTAAAAATACTCCGGGCGATTTTTTGGAGATAATTTTAGCGATTTTTGGATCTTCGCTCGCGACTCTAGAAAAGGGAAGAAACCCCGAGGAAAGCCACGGTAGGAGGCTCGGATTTCGGCTGTCGGATCGCGACGAGTAAGCAATGGCGCCACGTCGCGCAGCCCAGACCGCATTACGGCGCAAGAAAGTCACTTAAGCCGGTTTTCGCTGGCCGTGGCTTACTAACGAGAGTAACGCGCCGCGTAGCATTCGAGATGGCGGAGGCCGCGCCATTTTTAAAGAGAAGCGGGAGAACTCGTATCCACTGCCGAGCGCGGACGAGAGCGGCGGAAACGTCTTCATTTGTCGACAAAAAGCGGCCACCAGAGTTGATTGATGAGCGCAGTTTTGGCGGTGAAATATTATTCCGAAAGAAAGTAAAAGGACCGGTTGCGCCGGCGGCCAAATAAAATAATGATCTTATTTTTTTCGCCGGGACACCCTCGTCCTCTCCTTCCTCCCCTCTCGGTCCGCTATCGTTTCGAATCGCTCCGAAAGCGGGAACGCGGAGAATGGCGGTTGCTCGGCCAACCTACGCTTTCCCGGTCGTAGCGTATCTGGCGATTGTTCCCGACCTCGTTTAGTCGACGACCTCGTCGGAGCGTGCCGGAAGACCGCGAAGTTACCGCGGAAGGTCGCGACCTACCGGTTGGGAAACTGCGTCGAATGGTTTCGGCGTGTTGGGTAACGTTCCGAGAAGGCCCGTCCGACCATCCCGACCTCTTATCTAGTTCCTCGCTTGCGGAGTAAAGATTTCTGTCGACTTTTCGACTCTCGGCCGTCGCCGGCTGCTCTTATCGCTTAAATTTCGTTTCCTTCCAAATTGTTTATTTTGGGCTCCGGTGTTGTCGTCGACGTCGTCGCTCGATCGATGACGTCGTCCGCAGTTGTTTACTCCGTATTAATTCCCTGCGGGTGCTCGGACCACCGCCGGAAATGACGTAGAGGCCCACCATTGGTTAATTACCTGTTGGCTGCTAATTTCGTTATTTTCTATTTGAAAAGAACTACCGCGTCGATTTAAATCGAAGACATAGACATTTTCGGAATCTTCCGCCTTCTTTCGTATTTGCCTGATCGAATTTAATTGCTGGGTTTTCTCCGGCCGTAACCTAAATCTCCTCCGAGTGTCGGGGGTGGCCTCTCTCTCTCTCTTTTAAATGGGGTGATATTTTTGTCGGCAGTCTCTACGGAGTCGTTCTATCGCCCTAGAAACAAATTGCACTAGATGCGACGCTCCTCTCCTCGCAACGCGACGTTTCAATAATGACACTTCACTCACTGACCTAATTTTTGCCGTGGCCGTAGCCACCATAAATTTATTTATTTATTTAATAAGTATCGGTTTAGAAGCTAATGTTTTGCCCGCGATATTAATTGCCGTCGTATTCGGAAATACCGTATATGATGCTTCCGTGTTTATGGAGAAAGGAAGCGGAGAAATTCCTTTCGACGTTTGACTTTTGCCTGTTAGACTCTACTGCCGCCACGTCGGTCGTAAGTAGGAGAGGAGGGGGTGAAAAGTAGCGAAAGTGTCGTAAACACTTCCTCCTCGTTCATATTTCATCGGCGCCCGGCCCCGTCGATCGATACGTTCCCCTCTCTCGTTTGAATAATGGACTAAATTCGGTTAGAAATGAAATACGATTCTAGTGCTACAGCCAATCCGTGATTTCTTCGTGACCGGGTCATTTCGCCCCCGGAAAAAATATCTTCCTCGTTATCGCCCACCGCGTTTAACCGTTTACCGAACGACTCTATACAATCCGGTGTTTTGTTTCCGGTTCGGACAATCGCTCCCGCAGAAAAGTTGATTTGGAATTTAACTCGACCGCGACAGACGGACGTTCCCGACTTACATATTTGTGGGAATTCTTGAGGATTTTAAAGAAGAGTGATGCGACCCGATTAAGATTCCTGTGGCTCGACGACGACTCCGATTTGAGAAAGAATTCCGACGTCCTCCTAACTAATTAAACTAGTAATTACTCGTCTGCCTTTTTCTGCTTTTTCGAATACCGGGCCATGGGCGCCGGTACCCTTTTTATCGGAAGATTAGATCGAATGCCAGATGCGTTGTTTTCTGCATCTCTTATGTAAATATGTAACGGGATTAAGGAAGATTTTGCTCGGCAGTTCGGGGAATAAATTCCAAAGGAAGATTTTTACATACGTCGACGTCTCGGCGAAATATTGTGGCATTAATGCAGCCGCGCCGCGACGTCCGAACGTGTCGCTCGTCACGGATGGCTCCATTCCGAAACACCAGAAAAATGCGTGTTTTTGTAATCTCTCTCGTGCACCGCTCGAGTTTTTTCTTCCATTTCCGATTTTTATTTGTATGTATACGCCAGTTTGTCGCATCATCTTTGTTCGCTTTGGATGGAAATGACGTTGTTGACATCGTTTCCGCGCTTTGTTCGCCCGGCGATAAATTTCTTCGATAATAAACAATCGACTTTTGTCTCTCTCCGAATGGCATCATCTATTTTTAAGTAACGTGTTTATCATTTCTTTTGCCTTTTTAATAACGCATCTCGTCCCTCCAAATTCTTTTCGCCCATTCTAAATTAAAATCGATTAAGTATAGAACTTTATCGATTTATCGACGAGTTTAAAAATGTTGATCGAACGGCGCAACTCGCCTAAAATCCTATTTTTAGTTTCGACCCCGGAAAGTCGAGTAGAAAATGCATCCGGGATTCTTCCCTACTTTTGTATATATTGAATTTTTACCATTTCGTTAACTTATAAATACTAGAAGAAAAGTAGCAAAGTGCTCCGCTTTGGCCCGGATAAAATATACTCTTTGACTAATAATTACGTCTCGTCCATGTCGTACGACAGTTCTTTCTCGGTTAAAGTGATGGAAGAATTGCGTAAGGTTCCGGTCCGAGTGCCGTCTCCGGCGAGTTGTTGGTGTGTAAGCCACTAACGCTAAAGGAGGATCTCTCTTAAACTAATTTATCACCTCGCCTCCGAGTAGATAAAAAGCTTACGATGTACTTATCGCTCCGAGTGTTTAATCTTAAACGTAAATGCCAACAAAATCACCGTAAAGTGTTTATTAATTTTTGTCCCCGACGTTTCGGGGAGCCGTCGAGTCCGTCACGTCACGCGAGTTAATTACGGGTATATATATATATAGAATTGCGCGTGACGTATCGTCGAATGGAGTCGAGCATTTAAATAACTATCGGACGTGGCGTGAGGCCTGCTGCGGGTTTCGCCTCTTATCGTTTCATCTTTAACGTAACGTTAATAAATACGATAAATTTAGCCGCGTTAAATGTTAAATACGTCATAAAAGTTGGTTTTTTTCCGGCGATATTTTGACGTAGATCACTTTTAATAGTCAATCTTTCTCCGGAAATTAGGTCTAATGCGGTTTTTCTCCACAAATAAATTGGTTTTGTCTCGAGTCGCTCTCCATCCAAGGACAACGTCAATCCAACTAAACGTTTCCTACAAACTGAAAACAGTCTCGAAATTACTAAAAGTTTCTGTCTTATTTTATATTTTTTTATTAAAAGTGAGGAACGTTTTTTCTCGTTTCTCGTCGAAAAAACGGAACAAAGAAACGAGAGCAGTTTTTCGTTTCTTGCAAAAAAGAAACGTCATCGATCGTGTAATAAGTCTAACGATTCATTTCTAGATACAGAATTACCTTTAGAACGTTTCTAAGCATTAAAAATAGCCTCGAAATTTAAAATAGCGCTGTTCGCCGCGGAACAAAGCTTATATTTTTGCGCTTCCCGCTTTGTGCAAATTTTTCTTTTAATATTGCAAAAGTTTCAAAGAACGGAGAATTAAATTTTTGCACTTTTTTCTGTATTTTTCAATTTTTCCGTGCAATTTATAATTTATTTTTGCTGCGGTTCTATTGGACGAGAGCTTAATATTTGCAGCAGAAGGCCGTAGCCGAAATAAATCGAATAAAATTGTAATTTTTGAATTTTTACGTGCGACCGATCCTAAATAAAATGTGATTAAAATAGGGAAAAAAATCAATACGAAAATCATCGGAGAAATTTTATTGCCGCTTTTACAATATTTTCGAATTTAAATTGATGCAAGAATACATTTAAGACCGGATGGCGAGATCTCGACGTTTAGATACGAGATCTCGGGTTTTTTCTATCTAGCCCTCTGGTGGCCGAGGCAAATTTATTTCTTTAATTCGAAAATCGTAAAAGACTACGTCACTGCGTTGCGTCAGAGAACGTTCTTTTTATTGTTAGGCATCCCGGTAGTAGTTCTTTGTCCCAAATTCGGAGTTTCCGATAAACTTTCCACTTCACAATTCGCCTAATGAAATGCTTTTTCTTACTTTCGCAAATGGATGCCGTAGCTGTCTTTTGTATTTTTTGTGTTTTTTCTCGTTATAGAATTCCGTCGTCTCACGAAATCTCACTTTTCTTAAGCTCTCTACCTGCCAGCTAATTTTATTTACTGGTTTTACTCCGGGTTTCGTTGGGGCGGGACATTTTTTGCCAGGAACTTAAAAGAAATTAGTCATTGCTGCGTTGGGGCGGCACAAAAAAAGTCGATTTGAAAAGAGTCTTTGATCGGAAGATGGAGAAATGCGGGAGTAATATTTTAGCCAGAAATGCGAGTTGTTTTCTCTCGCAGCTCGGACCAAATCGCAATAAATGGAACAATAGGAAATTGTCGAAGTCGTAAATGCAATTTTAACGTTCTCGCCGGGAGGAGAAATATTTTGGATGTCGAAAGAGGAGCGCGCGCTTTTGTCCTCCACTCCCCCTTTGCTGAATGCCACCTTTTTCCTCCTCCTCGGTCCGGACACTCGGCTTTGTGGCGGCTCAATAATCCGCTTTGTGACCGCGGAAGCCCTCTCCGGATGCCACGGTTTCTCTTCCACATACAATTAACGCCACCCACAATGCCAAAAATTTCCTCCCGACAAATAGCTTTTGCCTTATCTTTCGTCCCTTCACCTTGGTTCTGATAGAAGCGCAACCTATTCCTTACCTTAGCATTCGGGTAACAAAGCGTTTTTGATCGGAAGATGGCGGCCAATGACGATGCAAACCGAATCTGTTCCGTAATTCTTTAACATAAAATCGCAATATTCGGTTATCTTCCGTTTGTCTAGCGGTTCCTATTTATTCTAATAGTGAAAGCGTTTAAAGAATTTACCATTACTTACCGAAACATTCCGTGGTTTTCTTTACTACTATCGCTGCGCGAGTGTTCTGGCCTCGTTTTCTATCCGATGATGCTAATTTTTCCAACGTCAGAATCTCCGCATCTTTGTTTTCGTCTAACAAAAACGGAATTTCGGTAGGGTTGTTTATAATAAATTATTTGTAATACATAGAACTGTATCGAAATTAAATAGATATATCGTGAAAATTACGGATAAATGTGCAGAAAACGCGCCGTTTGTTTCGTAGATTCTTGGCCGTATTTCGATGGGAATATGCGTTTTCAAGCCGCAGAATAGAAAAGATGCAACGCGCAATTACACAACTCGATAGGATAGTTGTAAGAACAACCTCCTTTCGCGTTCGAAAGAGGGTTCGAAGACGTCACACAAGCCAAAACACTCGAACCAATGACAACCGAACACGGTAGGGGAGGGGAGTCGTTTCGTGTCGCGACGTCCGGGTAAACACCCCGAACTCGCCAATTTTTCGGAATTGAGAAGACTTTGCAAGCTCCTTCCGTCCACAATTTTTTTTTATTAAAATATCCGAGTTTTCCCGCTGGCGAGAGGAGAAAATTACCACCCTTACGAAAATTAACGCTTTTAAAACGTCTAGCCCAGACGGGAAGACCACTTATCGACTTTGGAGGCGACTAAAACTCTTTTTTTATATCTCGGCGGAGATAAGAATGAAAAATGGTTGCATTACCTTCTCTAGAAAGTCGAATGACTGTTTAAATAACCCCGAGAGAAAATACAGGAAGTTGACATTTTTTATGCAAGAGGTTAGCTATAATACATTTAAGTCAATCTAGACGTGTGTAGTAACAAATGCGCAGTAAAATAGTTTTGAATTGTAATTAATCGTTATATTAATAGACTTTTTATGCCGTTTTCCCGTAAGTCTGTTACACTGTCTGTAAGGACGTTCTTTTTTAAGTTTATTGAAGTTAAACGCATGAAATATTCAAGATATATCGTGTTCTGTTAGAACACGAAATACTTTGAACAATAAGGGCAAACACGTGTCTAATTTTCTTTAGAATTATTTCGGTTTGAAGCATAAACTCCGGCATAGAATCGATTGGACAGAAATTTTGGAATTTATGCGCTATTTATAGATATGACTCGCTATAAAATACGAATTTGGTTATTGTGAAATCGGAGCCAATTTACGATATTCGTATTGACATAAATCCAAGAAATCTGTTTTATTACGCACTTCGCACCCTTTCTAGTAGAGTGACGCAAATAAAGTAGTGAAGAGTTTTTCCCAGAAACGTCATTGTTTCTCCGACTCAATACTACAAAGTCAAGAAACGCGACACTTACTGTACTTTTCGAAAATTACTCCGATACTTTTCGGAATAAAAACAGGATATTTTACGTCAATAATGATATTATCTGTCTGGAGACACTTCTGTGTTTCGTCACGACAGACGTCAAGCGTAACAAAGCGTTTCTCGTTCTGTTTTCTTTGCCATACCGATTTAAATTGATTTGCTCGATAACACAGCTCTAGAATGTAATTACATTCAAATTTTTTATGTACGCTTACTTATTTACTGATATATTCATCTAATTAAATATTCGCATTACTCGCGTCATTATTAAAGATGCCGTATTTCTCCGTTAATGAGTTTCTTCTTTCTTACGCCATACTTAAAGCCACAATCACGCGAGTAACTTTTTTACCTCCGACTGACAAAATAATAAAACGTTGGAGTAGGAAATTTATCTGCGTGTTGCCATCTCTTAAGGTTTTCTTCTTGGAAAAGTAGAGAAAATTCTCTCCCTACAAGAAAATAAAAATTGATAAAAATGGCCGACGTAGAAGACCATTTCGTGCTTGTTGTTGGGCCAGAACATTTATGAAATTCCTGAAAGAAAAAAAAAAGAAATGAAGTATATTACATGTCTAATGATGACACACTATCGCTTTCTAGCCAATTTTTTCGGCAGTTATCGGTAAAAAAAAAAGAAATAAAAGAAAAATTCGATCGACAACGTCATCGATGCACTCAGCTTCCATTTCCAAAAATCTATTTTTGTAGAAAGCGAGTGTCAGTTGAACAAAAAATGCATTTTTGACACATTGTAAACAGTATGTAAGGATGATATAAATCTAATACTTATAAAAAATGACTCTAGAGGAGACTTATCTCGTCACGTTATCGAGATAGAATCCAGCAGTTAATGTTCACCCCTAGACTTATACCGTTAATGCGAAATCTAACATTTGTGACGAAACCGCACCCAAAAAACTTATATATTGTTTCTTAAAAATTTAATAAATTTGCTTACAATATCCTATCAGCCGCGCTTTTCCTCACAATGCAAAATTGTTTTCTTATACTGTAACGAGAGGAAACGCGTTTTTAAGTGTTACACGTTCTAATTTTTGGAGCCGTATATAAAAAAAGCTCTTTTATGTGTAATTGGATAAATGCGTGGTAACACGAAGAGGGAGGTTTCTCGTCTTCATAACGTTAGTCGATACTAAAATACGCGTTAACGTGTCAAGCGAGGATAAACAAGATCGTTTATGTATTTAGCGCGTGGCGATACTCGAACTTCTCCATAAAATTATTAAACTTTCTACAGTAGCAGTTAAAGTGATAAAAAGCCGAAAACTGTTAAACTGTAAAAATTAATTAACTTAAATGTTTTTCCTCCGCGTTAAGCGTTTTATTCCAATTCTTTCACCAAACGGTAACGTTCCGTACCGACGTTTATCGCCACGTTCGCACTATTGGAGATTCACGCGCGGCGAAAAGCGAAAAGAGGGTGGTCCTCTTCTATTCGGGAATGTTAATCGTCCGACAGATGGCGCTACCTCTTATCTCCCCCTAATGGATGGCGGTCGGGTGAGAGCGAAAGGTCGACGTTCCCGTCGTCCTCCTCTAAAAAGAAATTTGCTTCCCGGTTTGCTTCGGATCCGATGACTCAACCTGATCCCGCTCGAAATACGTCACGGGCATAGACCCGGCCTATCCGTCCACGTAGGCCTAACTCAAATTTACGGAGATAAGTAGAGTTGTCACTCTCCTAAATGGGGAATTAACGTAACGTAATTTCTATTGGCGTGTTTTGACTTTTGGGAAAAATATTTGCGTAAGTCTCCGGATGTCAACTTCGTTTCAGATTCGTTCCAATATTCTTCTCATTTCTTTGACTCGGACACGAGCCGCAATTTCTAAATTTAATTGCTAGAACTTGACGTAATCGATTTAAATTCCACTTTAACGGACAAGCACCAAAGCTGAAAGTGATTAACCAATTACCGAGTATGGAAAATTTGATTGGCTAATTTAAATTTTATCCCAATAATTGCGCATTGTTGTCATTGTAAGAAATGTCGCATCTTTCAGAATTTCCAAAGTTTGAAATTTAGATTAGTCAGTGACGGAATTTCCCATTATTGTTGCTCGGATGGAGGTTGCGTGTTTCTGACGTCATCATCGAAGGCGTCCTTCGAAAAACTGTTGGAAGGACGAAGGACGATGATCGGCTTGTCTGCATACTTTGCTCTCCCGGATGCCAATCGATGAGTGAATCCTTCGTCGAGCGGATCGCTTACTTCGTCCGGGTAATGCCGAATTTTGGAGATTTTTCTTGGAATTTTCCTCTAACTTACGCGTTATTCTTTGCAGCTATTTGTAAAACGATCCGAGTCACAATAACGTCGCGAATTTTGCCCGGTCGTCGACTTTATCCTAAGTGTTGCCATTGTTTTATGAAGAAATTCGCCGCGTTCACTAAAAAAAACCACTTCCTCCGTGCAGAAAGAAAGGGAAGGCCGAAAGAGGGACGCTCGCCCTCTGTCGGAAAAAATCGAAAATAAGGGAATTATTCCGTTCAACCGATTATATTAGATTTTTCTTAATAAAAACTTTCCACATTCTTTATTCCAGTAAAAGAATTTTCAATAAATTTCTTTTACTTGGAATCGATAGTGTATCAGCTACCGGCGTGGCATGTAACCTTTAAAGCCGTCTTGTTCAAACTTAAATCTCGACTCGGTTGACATTCGCCAGATGATTCTTAAACGTGTTACCGGCTAGAATATTTGTTCGTCACCAAAATGGATTTAAATAAATACAGAATGGTGTAAATGCTGTTAAAGTTCACTCGGCACCAAACTCTTCTGGTGCCACCGGGCTGAAAAATGAACCAGAAGTATGCCAAGTATCGAAATATTCAAAACTAGAGAGAGATTTATCGAGATCTTCATTGCAGAAAGGTGAGAGACCCGTTTTACCCCTTTCTGTTTGAAACTATTGTAGTGGATCCGCATTCCGGAAATGAAGTCGGAGGAGTTTTTTCTACCTTTTTCCGCCGGAGAATCGATATTCAGATTTATTCTAAGTTGAATGCGGAGCGGGAAGACGAAGAGCAAGACGGATGATCTCTCGGATCCTCGTCCGAAATTTTTACGGCTGATGGATGACTGCCACCTCTCCGACCGGAATTAGCTTTTTAGTTAAATAAACTATCGATCCCTCTTTCGAGACGACTTGCCTATTTTTCTCGGGATTTGTCACCTACAGCAACGAAATAACCAAAGTTTTCGCTTCCTTCCTTCCACCGGTGCGAGGTGATTGGGATTCTAACGCTTTCTTACCGTTCATGATTATTTGTATTTTTAAATATCTTGGAAATTTCGCCCGGGTTGGGTCAAAATGCAATGCGTGAAAGGTGGACGGATGCAATTACAGCAGAATGTTGACTCGATTTTCGCTCGGTTTATCCGCGTAATCTTTGAGAAGTAAGCGTAAAGATTACTAACGGAAGATGAAAATTCGTAGTATAATTAATTCTTTAAATATTCGTTATTTAAACATATTTTTCTATTATTTACGGTTTGTGTAGTGAATTGGAGAAAGCGTTTCTAATTGTTTAAAGCATTTAGAGTAAGAAACAGAAGTTTCTTATAATATCGGGAGAGACGTCGGGTGGCGTTTATCTGACACGAGTCCATATCCGGTAGATGCACCATATGTTGCGCCGGCTCTTATAATCGAAGCTTTTGTCCGAGTGGAGAAAAGAAGCCGATCCCTTCCACGCCAGAGAAGGGGGAACCGGGTTAGTGGACCGATTCGATACCCTCTTTAAAGCGCTGCGACTGGTCGTTGTCGAATAAATTGACTAAAAAATGAACTTTATAATTTGCAAAAATCGTAAAACTTAATGTTAGGAGAAGGACGTATCCGAATATTAAAGGCTGTAATTAAGTTATTTATTAAACGTCCACCTTCCTATTTTCGGTAAATTGAAGTAGTAGAAAGTTTAACGATTATTATAATAATGCCATTAAAATATTGTAAATGAATCCATTTAGGTTGTTTCTGTCATTAAGTTGGGTTTAAACATCGTAAACATGCAAATTGTAGCTCGCGATATCATTAGAACGTGGCTGGTTTTGACCTTTTCGTCATCGACCGAAAAAGAGAATGGCCGCGAATGTCGGAAAATTACTCGCAAAAAAAGAAAAAAACTGTTAAATTCCGTCTAATCTGTCAAAGATCCGCGGCGCCGAAGAATTTCCCTTTTTTCCTCATATTGTACAAAGTGATCATCGTAAGGTAGTTAATGATGGAAAAATCAAGATGTCCGATACCAGGGACGAAGAGGGGAAGGAAGACGATCGACGGCGGAAGAAATTCTACTCCCGGAGACACGAGAAAAATTATAATGGAAAGCTGGCGAGACAAAAGTAGAGGGAAAGAGTGGAAGAAAATGATATATGCCGTACAGAAAATATGGCTCTTGTGCCGGATGAAATGTGGATTTTCCCGTAGTGTTTCGCGCTCTTTCGTCTTCATTTTTCTTTTTTTTATTAATACTACCCGCGAATGAGCCGTCCGCCAGTGCACTTTTAACTACTTTCCTTTCTTTTCTAAAATATGCAACCGAAATTAATATAGTCCGCGTGCCGGGCGCCGTACAAGCTGTAAGGCAACGTTAATTGCATAATTTATATTTAAAATTAAATCCGTCGATAACCTTTTTAATTATAAAATTATTGTTTAATTAATTTCGAGTCCATATTATTTTAATTCTGTTTTCTCTGTTACAAAATATTAAATGGCCGAAGAAACAATACTTTGTATAATGTTAAAGGACGAGTATTGTTTTGCGTCGAGAGGAAAACGTAACTTAATTTCTGAATTTTCAAACTTTTAATTCTTTCGGTTTTCGACAAATTTTGTGAACAGACAGAAGACGGACGAAGGAAATTAACAAGAAAGTTATTTTTTATCATTAAAAAAGTATAGCTTTAACTGACTTTCCTCACTAAACTACTCTTTATCGGAATATAAAAAGTCGGTGAAAAGAATTACCCCAAAAAAATTCTTTTCATTAAGAAAATGATTAGAGAAGCTGCAAAAAGTGTAGAAGAGGGTTTTATTCGATTTTGTCGTTGTGCGCGAGTAGAAAGAGGAGAAAGAAAAACGGTTCATGGCCACAAGTGCAATTCTTTTCTCCAGATAAGATTTGCCCGAAGAAATTTCTTTTTTACTTCGAGTCTGTGTCAAAACAAGATGGCGCCGACTTTTTCCATTCGAAAAGAAAGACGGTAAAGTAATAGAAACCAACGGCGCCAGCGATACATTGCGTAACGTTTAATTTATAACCGTCGTTATAACGATTTTGCGCAGCGCTTTTTATTCTCCTGGCGGCGAAGCCCCGGAGACTCTAGTTTTTTGTCACGGGACTATTCGAACTATGTAGACGTGGCCTTCGATTCGAGGGTATTTTATGCGGAAGAACCTATTACACGCTAAAATGATGTAATGCGATTTACAGTAGATGCTTCCGGAGAATTTTGCTTAAAAGAGTTTCTTTCTCGCCATCTTCGACCGGGCGCTAATGGACAATTTCTTTTTTTCTTAAATGTAATTCCTACTCCAACCTCGTTAAACGTAATTATTTTCGATGAAAACCTTTTCTGTGGTCCAATGACTTTTTCACTAAATCGCGAGTTAGCGGAATACTTTAAAATGGTCGTTGCTACCCACCTTCTTTTTGTGTAGAAATCTTCCATTTTCTCTTCATTTTCGGTTCCGAAGTACTTATCTTTACAACACGATTTCAATCGCGATATTTATAGACTTATTTCATAATTTGCCAAGCTTCTAATGAAACTCAATTTTCGTTCACGCTTACCGATAGCTTTTAAAATGTAATTGTTACAAAATTTTCCGCATTTGGCCTACATTCTCCTTCCTTAGGATCTAACGGTAAATGGGAAAGCGAATTTCACCAGGCAAAATGATATAAGTGAGGAAATCCTGAGGAAGAAGTAGCCTATTTTGCCATTTCGCAATGACTTTCGGCTCCCCAAAATTGTTATTTTCAGATTTAAATACTTACTCTTCTATTTTGTTAGAACCTCTTTTATAAAAAAAAAATTCGAGGGAAAAAACCTTTTATCGTTGTAAAAGTTTCTATTTTTTATTAATTTTTATCTGAAATTTATAAATATGATACCTCATTAAAAATCTAATTACGTTTAAAGAAGTGCGTGCTATTATAACGCCGAAAATTTTAAATTAAAAGTGATCAATAGCTTTAATTTCGGCAACTTAATTATCTATGCGAGACTCCGTATTGTTAATGGAGAGGAAAAAAAATTGAAATAAATTTCGTTTCATTATTTTTATAGCCAAAGCCTCAACCTTTGATTGTTTAAATTGAAATATGTCTGCTAATTTTTTTTCGCCAAGTGTAAGAAATTATCGATAATGACGTCAAAAGTAATTAATTGTCTGGATAGGAAACAAAATTTAAAGCTTTACTCCGTTTTATTCAATTAATCAATCAATGTGGCGTATATCCGTGGTAGCGAAGGAGGAATAGGAAAAGCGCTTAAAATAGTCGAAATTGTATAAAAATGAAACGAATTGGCGTATTGTTTGCGGTATTGTCGAGACAATGGTCATTTCTCCGAGACCCTGGCTCGAGAGTCTTGGGTAATGACGTTTTTAACACCGGACCTAGTGTCTGTCACAAAATATCGCTAATAGTCGATCACCGGTTGTGTAAAAGAATAAGAAAAAGTGTAGTTTAGCTCCCGCAACTATAAAAGGAGCGATTCTGTTGACTTATGATCCGGGAGCTTCCAATGTCAACATGTTTTCGCTAAGGAGAGAAGATCAAGCGTCTGCGAGGAGGTGATATGTTTACTCGACAAATTAGATTTTCGAAAGCCAAAAGTACCGTTGAATGGTAGGTTGGAAGCGGTACGAACATTGTGATTAGATGAGATTCGGATGTTAAACAGCGCTCTTGATTAAGACGTGTCCAATCTCTACGCTCCATTCTGATTAAATATTTAAACCTATTGTTGTTCGAAAGGGAGGAAAATCGCACGTTTTCCAAGAATCGCGCGGTAGAAGTGGCTTCTTCCGCGGCAATCGGCCACCAGATATTGAAATGTAAGAAGCGCGCCGTACTCGGCAACGGTCTCCCCTATTGAATTTTGATATTTTTCGCTTCTATTTCGGCAAGAATGGAAGGTATTAAGCGGGTAAAAATTTGTCGAAAGTCGAAGGAAAAAGCTTAGAAACAAAAAAAGAAATACAGTCGACGAGAAGAAACGTTTGATGCGATGCTCGGATACGTTCGCACAACCAAACAAATTAAAAAGTTGTGAGTAAAAAAACTGTTTAAAAAGTTAGAATATTAAACCGACGGAGATAACTTGCGCCAGAGAGAAAGATACAAACAATTCTTTTACTTTTTTTTAATTTAAAAGTTAAATTTGGATGAAGAAATCTCGGTGCCAGTCAGAGAAGAACACGTTTCGGTTTTTAAAATTCAAACGAAGGAGAAATTTCTTTTGGAATAAAAATAAGATAAACAAGGGAGAAAACACAATTTTCTTATTTTGTTAACGCCCAGCTATTTTGATCTCCACCCTCGGGTTCGAGTTCTTCTCCTCCCACTCGGATAGCTTATAAATGGACTGTCACTCAACATCCAAATTGCAATAACGCTATTGCTCTATCTGGCCACGTCACTCTATTTAAACCATTATCGGGGGGTGTTTTCGTCGGAAGCCGGCTTTAACGAAAGTCCAATGAATTTTTGAAAAGAGGATCCGCTTTTCGTTAGGTTTGTCGAGTGCGAACACCCGAAATGAAAGAGAAAGCACGCCTCTAATTTGCTAGAAAACCGGTCGAATCGTCGTTATTCTGTCAGTAGAACTTTCAAAAAGTGTTTTTCCGTTTCGTTTTGCGGGGTGTTTGTATAAAAATAGGCGTTTTTCTATTTTTGGAGATGATAAATATCGAGCAGCTTGACTCTGCCCGGTTCTCGGGATCCCAGACAGCTTTTATGAAGTTCTCTTAGCCTCCGTGTTTGTTTAAGTGCTGCTTGGTATTTTTGCCATTAAGTCGACCACAAAAACTACATTTTTTTAGGTCATATCTGCCCGCATTTTCTTATTTCTACGGTCAAATCTCTATAACTCGCTCCACCGTAACCATAACTTATAGGTACAGTAGGCCTCCTACTCGTCGCCCCTTACGCATTACTCTTACTTTACGACGAATTCGGAAAAAAAAACACGGAGAAATATGCGTAAAGTTTTATAAAAATAAAATTAAATACATCGAACTCGGAGAAAATTAAAAACCGAACGGAGAGATCGGAAATAATTGTCTAGGATCAATTTTTCTGGGAGTTGTCTGGTGCCAATCACCGCGTAACACCCGTTCTCGTTTGACGCGCAGTTCCCATCCCGGAGTGTTAATAAACGTTTGTCTGGAAGACAATCCCGTTAAATTCGAGGAGTTATTACCAAGAATTTTAATTTTAAATACAAAACAAATCTTAAAATTCCCTTTACCGGGGATTAAAAATCGTAAAACTTTATTAATTTTGATTTTATTTTTGCAGACAAGTCGAGTAGCGCAGTCTCGAATCGATTCGAAACTCTTGTCAAAGATTTTGCAGGAGTTTGATTGATGGATAAAGTATATCGATTTTAATTGGCCTACATACATTAATTTCTTATATGCGAGAAGAGATATATCCAAACAGCGAATTTTGATTAGAGGAGAAAAACCACGTCCGCTTTGGCAAATGTCAATCACATTCACCTGGAAATAATCCTATAAATTTGGAATATTGAATATTTGATAAGCTGTCGTTGGCCGCGTATCTCCTTCCAATTACTCTCCGTCCGCTAAATTTATTATTTCGCTGGCGGAGCGAGATTTGCCGTCACGTGGTTCGCGGGCCATCAATTTTAAACAGTCGAAAACGGTTCCGCTACGTCCTCTTCCACGTCTCAATTTAGTTCAATTTCGGGCAATTATCGTTCCACTTTCTCTCTCTGTCTCTTAAGGTCGACCGAATTCTCTCTTCCAAATTAATCTCGTTAAAAATTTTAAACCCGTCATTTCGTTTCCACTTTCGACTGGCGTTTAGACACCGGGCACACACACGCTCCGGATGAAGAACTTTTCCGCTCTCGTCTGTCTGTCACGCTCTATCTTTGGAAATATTTCTATTCTAAAGATGCCGGGGGGGAGGATATCTTATTTAAAATTGCTAATTCGCCGTTAGAAAGTATTTTCGTCAGAAAGAAAATATAAAACGTTTCGGGTCGAAAAATAAGCCAGTCCGGTATTAAATTTTAAAATTAATTTTCGCGTCGTTACGCGCCGCTCGACGACGCCGAGGCGACAGTTATTTATTAAAAAGAATTTTTTTCTATTTTTAATAAATTTAGCTGGGAGAAATTGCTTGCGTCCGGTAGAACGGCTATTCTAAAGAATAAGAAAGCGCCCGACGCTGGCCAGGGGGTGGGCGAAGTAGCGCGACGTAGCTTAACGGCCGCGGAACGACGCCGTATAAAAATAGAAATGGAATAGACGTAAAGAATTAAAAACGCCTATTGGCCACAACAGATCGATGCGACCAGAATATTTTTTTGGCATTTCCATAAAATTACACAAAGTGGATAAATAGGCGCGAGCCTTCGACCATTAATCCGGTCGGTCGAGTGGTCACCGTCGTTTCCGACGCTTCGTTCACCACTTACAGTTTATGATTGATTGTTATTAAATCGACGATTTAATAATGGCGAAAATCCGCTAATTAAATGGCGATTTAATAAAGATCGATGGCCTAAAAATAGGAGAAATTGAAAATTGAAACGTCTTCGAACTCCTTATCGACACGGGAAAAGAACAAAAGCGATTTGGAAAAGTCTCTGTTTTTTTCCTTCTTCGTCCTTTTTACATCGATATCTTAAATCCCCGAAGTGTCGCGATCTGTAAAAATGTATCGGGAGAAGGAAAAAATCTCCTTTCGACGCGGCAACGATTTCGAAAGATTATACAGAATTAAAATATTTTTATTTTCTCGCTCGGCTTAATAAAAATATGCGGCGCAATATTTGTCGTAACGTTTACCACTTTTTATACCCCGTTCGAAAATTTAATTTTCTACTTTGTCGCCAGTAATAACAGAAAAATGTTCTTAACAGTTGAATTTCTCGTCGATTTTTTTCTTTTTTTTATATTTTTACGGGGTTATTTGTCGATTATTATTGTCTTTCCACCCGCAATTTTTTAATCGTTTCCCGTTCGAACACGCTAATTGGCGCGTTCGAGTAAATAAAACATCGATTTATTTGTCCGTTCGAATTTGCCGAATCGATTATTTTCACCTTCCCCGTCCGTATTGGTTAATTATTTTCCAATTAATTGCTACGTTTTTTTCGATTTCGATGCGGTATTTTCTGATTGGCTCGTTTGAATTACAACAGTCGGCCCCCCTATAACACTGTTGATTATTCCGTTTTATACGAATTCCATGTTGTACGAATCACTTAGATTTTACAAATACGTGTGCCGGGCTGTGAACGGCTCACGTATTTGTAAAATCTAAGTAACTCGTACAATATGGAATTCGTATAAAACGGAATTTTTAACAGTGTTATAGGGGGTCGACTGTATTTCTCGCGCGATTGTCGTTTCGTCCTCTAAATTATGGTTCTCGGAATTTTCTACCGCGTAGTATGTATTTATCGAACGAGGAGGACAATTTTAATCGATAAAAGTTAATATCGTTCGATAAGGAAACTCGATAAAAATGTTTGTAAAAAATGGGGGAAAATGAAGTATAACTCTCTTAAAAAAATATCCTTCGATATTTAAGTGGAATGAATGGCGTCAAAAATGACAGAAATGCTGGCAGTTATTGCGGTGTATTTATCGATTTATTGGCCTTCTGTCGTTGACTATTGACTTTTTACCAAAAAAGAAAAATCAAGAAAAAATGACTCGAGTTTTGTTTTGTTTTTAAATAAAAGGGAGAGAAATTTGGATTTGAAAAGCTGTTATTAAAAATTAGGTCAAAGTACAAATTTAAATTTACAAAAATATATTTTAATTTGGCCGAACGTAAACTCGTCGCTGCTATATAAAGATGGAAGAAATCTTATATATAGAACATTGTTCGACATTTTCTTCGAATTAAAAGTACTCGTATGGAAATTTATTTTTATTCTAATTAACGTTAATCCCTCGACAAATTACTTTCGACCGAGAATTAGTCGAAATTTTAAAAAATAAGAAAGAAAGAGAATTTTTAACACGAAAATCTGATTTATGCCAAAGAGAGAGGAACAAATTATTTATCAATGAAGAGGATAATTTAATAAAAAGGAGGAGAAAAATATTTGTTTGTTCTTGTGCCGGATGCGAAGAGAGAAGTTTTATTTAAATAATAAAAATGGGAATAAGTAATGGTTGATTTTTCTTATTTTTCTTGTGGATGGCTGACGAGCCGAGGATCAAATTGCAAAAGAACATTTCCGGCTCTCTTGTTAGAATTACGTTGAAAAGGCATCGCCAGTCGAGATTCTCATTAACATCACTTTTTTATTTTTGGAAGTAACGTTCATTAGAAGATGTTTTCCTTTCTCTCTTCTCCTTAATATCTGATTACCCTAAGGTAATCAGATATTAAAGTAGAAGAACAACTAACAGAGGTCAAATGATGTGTTTCAAAATATATAAAAATTAATTGGCTAAACTGCTTTGTTTTCGTTTTAAAATAATATCGGTTTTCCATGATTTAATTATTATCATTTACTTTTTTGTAAAAAAATGAAAAATTGTTTAGGGGCTTAAAAAATTATTTTTTTTTCTTAATTAATCCCATTGAAATTATTTTACATTGGGATTTATTTTAAAAAAATTGATGAGAATGAAATTAATGACTTAAATAATTCTTCTGCCCGTCTCTAATTCGGAATTTCTTGGTTTAATTTCGCTGGCGGTTTGCTGTAATTAATTTCCACTGGAAGTTTCATTTTTTATTTTTATTATTATTATTTTTTCTGATGGGAGTCATTCCCGTGTTCTCGCTACACTAACTGGTTTTATTCTTGTTCTTTCCCGACCTTATGGTTTGTTTTAGGGTCCTTATCAATCATTTCTTACTCGGGTCTAATTTATTTTTATTCGTTAAGTGCAAACTTTGCTCTTTTCCAACTCCTCACCCATACTCGGTTTCGCTCCCAACAATGATACTTATATTTAGACGTATATTAATATAATTCTTATTCGCAAATAACTTATCGAATAGAGTCGCGTATACATTAAACTGGTAAAAATCATTGTAAAATGTCGTTAAAATGTTTAGAGCATCCGCGTCTTAACGTTTCGAAAAGGAAAGGTGGAAGTTTCATAAATACGTCCTGTAACTTTCCAACAAAGAGTAACGTTGTCAGGGGTGGGAATAATATTAGATTCCACTCCCGCAATTACAAGCACTTAACAACAAACTAAACAAAAAGAAGAGAAACATTACAAGAAAATTACAATCTCGACTGGAACTTGACAAGAAAGGGGTGCTTCCTTCTCATTTTTATCTACGAAATTAGTTTGGTTCGCAACGAGATTAAAAAGTCCAGTGTCCTCCTCCTTTGTCTTAACTCTCGTCAATGATTAAAACTAAGTTTGCAACAGGCTCGTAGAGAACTGGAAAACAGCAAAATGAAGAAAATAAATTACAGCCAAATCTACGTTCTCCAAAATCTACAATTTAAACTTATTAGCAATATTTTAACGCGTTACGAGGATCCATTCGTATACGAGAACTCTTTTTATACTTGGCAAATTTACAGATTTTGGAATCTTTAGTGCCAAATAATGGAATTTTGTGGGTTAAAAAATTGACGAATTTGTTTTTCTTTCCTCGTAATTTTGCTACGTCTGACGAAATGACCATAAACAATAACGTTAACGTATTACACGTGGTTAAATTAAGCGGTACGTTTACGTATAGATATACTGTATATGGAAATCACAGTTTTGATTGTCATATTTCGAACTGTAATAACTACGGTACTTTTATATCGCTGAAAATAAGATTAAGCGCAACAGTATAAAATATGACTTAAGATAAAAATATTGCTATTTTTTGTTCCGTCGAATACATCAAACGTGATTAAAGACACGCGGAAGTCGATTACGCGACTAAAAAGATAGCTTTCTATATCTTGTTTTCGACAAAGTAAGAATGTCGTTGACGAATTTGATTCAAATCGGAAGGGCGGAAGGCCGTAATACAGCCGGAAGATTGATTTAAACAATAAACTACGTTGTAGATAACGTAACCGCGCTTTAAAATGTCGGTTAACCGATCGTAGGTCGATTCGCGCAAATTCCCGAACTGGTGGAAATGTCGTCGTTGCCACGAAATTTAACGATAAACGAACCAATCCAGAACCGACTTGGTCTTACGTCGGCACGAAATTTCTTTAAAAATTGTGGATCGAGGGACTATTCTCTCGTAAAATAACGGTTCCCGTTCTGTTTAATATTTAAAACATTTAATTGGGCTTTTTCAAAGTTTCGTAAATAAATTCGTCGTCTTTCCAGCCGTAATTAATAAAAACTTATTGGTCCGTGGCAATTAAACCCGCTTTCGGATTAAGAACCACACGACTTTAGCTCGTCCCCCATTTAATAATCGCGTAAACACCGACTTTTCGGCAAAATACTTATTAAAATATGGCACGGAGTAATATTGTTAAATTGGTAATGAGGAGACGTCGAATAGAAAAAGGAAGAATCCAAAAAATATTTTTATAAATATTAAAATTAGCGTTTCTAATAAATATTTAATAGTAAAGTGAACGCGAAAATTTAATAATAAATAAGAATATAAATTATTTAAAATTGTCTTTTAATGTTTGAAAGAAGTAGCCGGACGTCATTGGACGGGAGAGTGGTGACGTCGCGACTTTAATCATTCCAATATTAAAATATGTTATACAGCGTATAAATAAATAAACCCCAGAAATATTTATCAAAATTTCAATAACCTCCTCGCGAATCGTCACTACCGTCTCGGTGTTGGTCGGGTGCCGCCATCTAGCGAGTTTAAAACGTACCAGGCGAGAAAATATTGCTTTTCGAGTGTCTTCGCGAGACATTTAAATAAATTAAAAACGATCCCCGGAAAGGTAAGAGCCGGGAAAAATATGGTAAAAGGAGACTTTTATCGCGTCTTTCCCAATAAAAAACGGCAGACGCCATTTCCAAAGGGGGAGTTGGTGGCGCGGTCTACATTTACCAGCGACGGCGTTTAAAGTGTATTAAATGTCCGTCTGGCGTATCCTTGGGAGATTTGATAAAAGACAGTCGGGCGCGATTCTCCTTTTTCCGGAAATGGAAGAAAGAGGTTTCCATTAATTTTCCGAATGGGAGTCGGGACGGCTCTGGGTAAATGGCGGTTGCCGGCAGCGGAAACAGAAGGCACGCGCGATCCTTCGATCGATGTATTTAAAGTACTTAACTTCCGTCACAGAAAAATTGCGCGCCCGTCGCTCGATTCTCCACCCGACGGACGCGGAGGTAAGTTCGAAAAATGTAGACGCGCCACGTCTGGTTTTGTTTCGTTATACGTCCGGTCGTTGCATTTAATCTGGGCGACAGACACTCTGTCAAAATAAATTCCCTATAAACTACGTAAAATGGAATATCCATTCCACTCGACACTACGAGTTTTCGGACGTTTTGTTTTATTAACTCGATTGGGCGTGCCACGAAATTTTCGAAACGGCCGTTTAAAACGCTTTGTTTTTTTTTTATATTTTCAACTCGGCCCTTATTCCGTAAGTACCGTGAGGTACCGATATTTAACTCTAACAGCCGATTGCGGAGACAACGTTTAGACGCCGACGGCGGTTTAGAGATCGGGTAAACCGCGGTTCAGAAAAATATCATGGCGGAGACTGCGTTTCTCGCTTGCCATAGTTTAGACAGCGATTAGAAACGAGTTATCCGACCTACTTTCTAGACGCCCTCCATAGCGAGTATACGCACCATTTTACTCCAATAGAAGTCGCCGTATTCGTTTGTTGGTGGCAAAGTTTATGTTATAATGGATGTTGTTCATTTAATAAATCTTGTAAACTGGACTAATCGAGAAAATTATTCATCTCGACACTTACGAAGAGAGAGAGAAAGAGAGGGTAATACGAGATCTGTCAACGTAAACTCTATCTCTTCGATCGGCCGTAACGGTCCGGCTATTCTTTCTCGGCTTTTAAAAAATTTCTTTCTAATTGTTTCCATTGGCGGGTCCTTTTGTCCTTAGAACGGTTGGCGCGTAAAAATGCCGTAAAAATACGAAAATTAAAATTTATATGGTAATGAGACGTTAATTACAAACGGAGTGGGTGGCGGTTTTCCCAGTCATCTGTATTTTCCCGGGGTGAAAGTCGGATTCCCTCGGCCGTAGGCAGTCTTTATTTATTTACGCCGAGCCCATTTAATATTTAATAATTGTTATATTAGGAGAGTAAAGAGAATTAAAAACCGCTTAATTACCTAATTTGTAAATCCCGGTAGAATGAAGAGCGGAGTTTTCGTCGTTTCCTTTCCGGGAGCGCCTTTTACCTTCGATTTGGGAGTCGTCTTCAATTTTACGTCGGCCGCTCCACTCGGTTTCTGCCTTAATTCCTGGCCGATTTTCCGTCTTTGGTCTTTTTCGTTCTATACTCGGAACGGTTCGGGTCTTTTTAGGACGGATGGAAAAATTATTTCTTTGGTCAATTCTACCCTTTCTTGCCTTCTTAACTCGATTAAGAGCGAGGGAGGAGCGGTGGAGTAGCGTGGGCGTCAGCCGCCCCCTTAAATGATTAAAATTCAGTTTCGTCACAGAATAAGTAATGAAAACTTCCGTGCTCATTTCAATGTCCGCGACAAAAATATGAAATGAAATGGTTCACATTTTTACAAGATATTAACTTATTATTATTTATTGTGAAATTTTGCCGCCCCTGCCGCCCCCACTACGCTACGCCACCGGGGAGGAGGGTTTTCCAGGAGAGACAAATAAATTAAGCCGAGGGAATTGGGAAGACGCCCGAAGAAGCTAAAAAATCGCTTAAGGTGATTTAATTTAGTCGGCGTAACGGCAAGAAGTCGGGATAATCTGTCTCCGACGGCGGAAGAGGGTAGGAGAGTAGACGCGCGCAAATTAATGAGACGGCAAAGCGAAAAGCCTAATTCTACGGGGAGAAGAATCCCGGCCCGGACGGACCATTCGTCTTTCGGACGTTTTTAAAGTTTCCCCGGCAATTTGTCATCCGCCGACTTACTCTTTCTGTAAAATTGATACTTTTTACCCCCTTCGAAACCGTTCCGGTCGGTCACGGCCAGTAAGCCGACCTCTTCCTTCTACCTCGTCCCGACCTTTTAACATCGACCGAAATTTTCATTTTTCCCGTAGTCTATTTTGCCCCTGGCTCCTATTTCTCCTTCCTTCTCCCGAATTTTCGGCCGTTTTTTATTTCCTTCCTCGGACGGAGGATTCTATCAGTCGGGTTTCCGGCCGATAGGTTGGGCCGAGGAAGCCATTTTGTGCGCCGATGCCGGAGCGGCAATCCGTTAAAAAGAAGAAATCCCGAAAAAGCGGAGGGGTGGCCACTCGGGCTTTTCGATCCGAAGCAACGGAGCCTTTTCACCGGACGAATAAAAGGTGCAACGGTGGAAAAATCGAAGGCAAAATTGCTTCCAGATTGTTTAAGAGGGGGGCGTCGGGCTGGACAAAGAATCTCTTTCTCCCCCGACACAAAGACTTTTAATAAAAGAAAGAATATTGACTCCCCGACTCGGCCCGTAAATCGACGGCTTATTTTCCGGATGGTGTCGACGGTCCGGAAAATTTATACTCGGCCGTGGAAATGTTAACGGCTTTGGGAATTATTCCGGTTTTGTCGGGCCCGCGGTTAACGACCCTCCCACAATTCCTTTCACGGTTTCCGGTAAGGAAAATCCCGGTCCGAGATGGACCGATCCGAGCGTTGGTGCCACAGAAATAAGTTTAATAAACCCGTGGTATTTGGGGAGACCGAAGGGTGACGACGTCGGTCTGGCCGGTGACGTAACCGACCCGACCCGGTAAAAGTGGGCACGCGCCACCACCGTCGCTAGCCCTCGATCGATACAGCGGCCATCGATCCGACCGGCGTATCGAACGACGAGTGACGATGACCACTAAATAGGAACGGTCGTCACCTTTCCTACTACTAATTGCTCCCGGTTACTACCGCTTCTTCCCTCTTCCTCCACTTCCTTACGTCGGCACTCCTCCCTACCGGCAAGAATCGAAACATTTCGTCACACGGCCAAGACCGTTTTCCGCTCGGACAAAACATTTAGCGCTCTTCCAATCGTCTTAGGTTTATCCGTTACTTTGGCAATAATAAAAATATTGACGAACGTTACGTGGAAATGACATCCCGAAATAAAGGCCGGGTAATTTTTCTTTAGGAAATAAAGCGGCAGAACGTATTAAAAAGTATACGAACTGTATAATTACACTAATAGTAGCGAAAGGTTAGGGAACAAAGGAAAGGAGATTACGATTGGGATGCGATGGGTACGAGGAAGAATAGCGCTAAGTAAGCAGAAATGCCATCTACGCAATCTCATTAACAGATTTTTAACCGGGTTTAATGAGATTGCTACGTCTTTGAAGATGGAATCTGCCAACCAAACGGTTACGAATAAAGAAGTAGGAAAATAATCGAAGGATAGTGAAATAATTTGAATTTTTACCATACTCTTCACTTCCGTATTAGGATAAGCGTGCGTTGATTAAACAACGCTCGTCTCCGCTTTTTTTCCCCTTTCTACTCACAAATTCGTTTTAAACGGGGTAGTTCCATCTTTCGGACCGCTGAAATTCCTCATCTTTTAGGACTCGAAGGAATAAACTAAATAAATAAATTTCTGTTCGGAACGTGAGAGCACTTCGGCCACGAGAAAAGTTTCCAACTTTGAAACTATCGATAAGCATTAATTAGAATTTCACTCGAATGATTCTATTATTGATTTCCTCGCCCTAATTTACTGGAATTTTGTTTTCGATGGCTTCCAAACCCGATTTTCGATTCCACTCTCCGTTTGTATAACTCGATTACGTCGGCGTAATTGTTGTTAGAAAACGCCTCGTTACCACCGTTACGGTTCTAACGGTAGTCTCGGACAGTTCGTATTTAAATTAAGACGCATTCCAGTTATTTTATTACGGTAATTAAACGGAAATCCCCGGTGGCCGATCGAGAAGAATAACGGTCGAAGGTTTCTGGAAGTTTAAAAAGGAACCCAAGTGTTGGAAACTGTACCGCAACGGTTAAGTATTTAGATGACTTACGTCTTAACACCGAAATTCGTCCATTAAAACTCGGTCGACGTCCATTTTCCAGGTAAAACTCCATTAGATGGCTTGGAAAATGTCCCTTACGTAACGAAGGACTTCTTCTACCCGATTTGACGTTGTTTTGCATAAATTCTCTATCATTCGAATAATTTTTTCGATGGGCTCCGGGGCAATATTTATTTTCCATTCCGAAAAAACAGAAAAAAAGCAATTTCCCAAAACATTATCTTTACTCCATTCGCTTCTTACCTACATTAAGCATTGTTTATTCGATAGACTACGTTAATATGTATCCGGGAGAAAAGATATCGGAGCCCATCGTTGAGAAAATATTGCATTTTCCGAATAATAATTGAAGAAAAATATAAATATTCTTTAAAACATTATTTAAAGACGTCAAAATAAGCTATACGGATGCGAAACAAGAAACATCCAATGCGGAGAAAACTATATTGTGACGTAATTTTGAATAGACCTATTTACTTTTCTAGCCGACGGTTAGGTAAAATAACGCGGGCCGAGAAGAGATTTTTAATTTTTGTAAAATTGAATAAAGTGACGGAAGCGGGGACCATCCGGGTCAGAATATTCCGAATTTCGGAGAGGGCGCGTGCTAAATGCGCCCGGGGAATATTTGCGCGGCGTGTAGATCAGATCGAGTACAAACTGGGACGGGGGATGCGATTTACGAGAGAAACTCGAGAAGATCTCCCCTTCGTCCTTCTATTAATAAAGACAGCGGGGAGAGAGCGACGGAAGAGACGTAACGGAGATGTCTGTCCGCCGCCGGGACCAACGAATATTAAACCGCTCGGCGGCAGTACCCTTTTTGTGGCGCGCGGGGACGATCGGCGCGACAAAAGGCGGCTCCTCCGTCACGGTAATGACGTTCTCGTTACTACGCCAACCGCCAGGGTTCCGCGCTACAAAGGTATCAATCCCGCGCCGACCGTAACCCGGACTGGGTGGGGAGACGCCAGTTTCGGCCATACTTTTTGAAAGACCGAGTTAATTTCCCTGTTTCGGAATAAGCCAATTTACGTCGGAAAGCCAATTGTTAAGTATTTACTCCCGAACCAGTCGACTTTAAAGCGATTGGAAGTTTCTTCCCAACTATTTGGCTATTACAGTTATTTTCCTTTTAACATTTTTAAACTTAAATAGCATCGTTGACTTTGATTTAAAAACTTTTAGCGGTGTCGAGCCAATTTGCCCGGTCTGATTACTAAAATATGATATTCTTATAGAGTAAACGAATCGTTATCTATACTTTTCGTAGCATTATATATTTGGTCTATGGTAAATTTCCATCATGTTCTACCTTAATTTGATGCGGATACGGCAAGGCGACGGGCGGGCCACGTGCCAAGAGCGACGCTTTTCGGAAGAATTTCTGCGGCCCCGTTTAGGTGTTAGAAAACACCCGGCGTCCGCCAACTGGCTACCAGTTTTCCACCGTCGCGTACCCGGACCCTTTGGGTAAATGTTAATTTTTTTTTCGTTTATAATAAATTTAATATCAAAGCGAATAGTTACGAGCTTCGGAATAAATTTTCGTCTTAAAATATTCGAAACGATTTACGTATTTGTAAATAAGTGGAATATACGAGTGGCGGGGAATGGTTGGAGCGTATCGACGAAACGTAATAAGTAGCCGCCATCCGCCGTAATGGGCTAATACGCCGGTATGGCGTTTGTAAATATTAAACGAAATTTTCGTTACTTCGACTGGTCTAACTCGGTGGCTGCTTTTTTATTTATTTTTCCTAACTTATAAGCCGGTCCAATTTTCGTATTAAAATAAGCGTGGCAATATATCGTCTTTAAACGGCATTTTTACTTTTATTCTACGCGCTTTATCCGACTCTTCCATTATTTCCGCTTAGCGTTATCGGGCCGCGCCAACACTTTTACACTTAATGCCCTTAAGATTTCCGGAATCTCGTGTCTTTTTAGCCGAAATAGCCACGGCCAAACGTAACTTATTCGTCGGTTATAACCCACCGGTGGAAATTTCCTTCTCGGTTCGAACTCCGTCGCGGTTCGAACTAAGTGCAAAAATTATAAATTACTCCTTCGTGTTTTAAACGCTTATTTATTTAATATTTATCTCCCGTCTACCGAACTAGAATTAGTATTTATTAATAAAATTTACTGTAAAATATATTCAGAATTTAATTTTAAAGCGTGTCTAAATATAATATTTGCGATTAAAATATGGAGTTTTCACCGCGTAAACGTAACGATTTAAAATTATTTAAGTTAATTACGTAGAGTGATTCGATTCTCCGTACGTAGGCGAAAGACTTACTGGATTAAGCGGTGGCAGAAAACGATGCGTCCGGTGTTACGCGCGGCGTATCTCTTCCGGTGCTGCGTGTTTCGTATAGCGACGTTCCAATCACCCGTATTTCAACTCGATCTCGGAATCTTATATTTTTACGCAGACGTTTCAAAATAAAAGATGATACGGTGCGAAATACTTTCGTTATTTTATTTGTAGACCTTCGTGGTAGAGTTTAATACTTATAAATATTTAAAAATTTATTTTTTCCTTATTAAGGATAGGAACGTCAACGGATAGAAAACCAATTATTGTATCCAGCTTAATCGTAGGTCTAATCTACAAGAATTTTTAACCTTAAATTTTTTCCGTTTATTTTTGTAAAGTATGGCGGAGTCACTCGATACTCGGCGCGCTTTCTGTAAGGACCCAAACATTTTAGACATTTGATTTATCGTAACTCGTAAGTTATTGCCCGCGAGAAGCGGGTCGACGACCTTTGGCGGAGAAGACTTAATTTTGTAAATATTCTCAGAAAAAATGCTCCGGTTCATTATACGTACGTACGTATTTCTCCTTAACGTCGGCAGGAAGATTGGACATCCAACGCATCTGTACGTTTGATCGATGTCTTTAACTAAACATTTATTAATTCTTTGAAAGGGCTCCGTCGGCCATCGAAGTTACGAACGCCCGATACATTGGTCCGTTTACGCCGTCTCCGATAAGACCCCGCGAGATGCTATATTTACTGGTTAGTCCGTTTCCATTGGACGGGTATCCGCCACTAAAAGATAAATACAAGAAAAAAGTAAAAGTAAAAAAATTAAAAGTAAATAGAGAAATCGGTACGGAAAAACCCCCGGCACTTTCTTCTATTTTTGTTTGTCGAAAAATAACGTTAGATAATCGTACGCCGATTTCTTTCGTTTTTACCCGGGTTACGCCTACGCATTTGTCGGCCATTACTTTAAACAATTACTAGAAAGACGCGCGGTCGTTTTCTTCTTCCGATATTCGAACAACTCGACCGAAACTTTATTGTTTCTAATATAAAACCAGATATGGACGGAAGCGAATCACAGTTATATTTATCAATATTGTTCGATTTATATTTTACCGGGATAAACTTTACGTGGCAGTTAAAATGATTCTATTTTCAGTCCGCTTCGATATTTCAAAAGCTTGTTTATTTGGCCGCTTCCTATTCATTTCCCCATTTAATATTTACGTTGTTTTTATTTATCTCCAAAAGTACTCGTTCGGTAGAAGAAACTTGTGTACGGCGCTGGGTTTTTTACAAATAAACGTCCGGAGTTAATCCAGGCGAAAGATTTTATGTAAATAAAAACACCGCGCGTATTGACGCGGTTAGAATTAATTAATCGACAATATTTAGCGGAAAATTTCCTAGCGGTTGACTATTAAATAAAACAACCGTTTCGTTTTTATTTACGAAATGTCAAAATCCTCTTCAGTTTACAATATCTGGAATATCACGCGGCATTGTAATTTCTGAGGATTCCAGTGTACGTGGTTTTAACCGTTACATTTAATGTATTCGAGCAATAATCTATCGAATGAAAACAATTTGGCAGTGCGAAAAATAATAATAGTTGGACGAGTCCCGTCCGTCTTCCAAACCGTTCCGAACCAAAATTTAAAATAGCCTATCGGCGACGATTTTCCTTTCGTTAGAATATTTAACGTCTCCGATTTATTCTCGTTTAAGGATTTAAGACGGTTTTCTACCCGTCAAACATTTTAAATGTTTTATTCCCGACCCAAGATGCCATATTCGATTATTGCTTACCTCCGACGTTATCGTATCGTCATCGTCTATAGGAATACACCGCATTTCGTTCTTATATATAATGGCTGGCGTAGCGTAGCGCCGTCCCCCGGCGCCATAAGAAAGTCACACTATTTGAAAAGAGAAAATTTCCTTGGCGCCACGTTTAATACACCGTTCAAATAATTCGAAGAGCGTTTCCATCGATAAATTTATTAATTTACTCGATTTTATTGGGAATTACAACGCGCGGTGGTATTTTTGCGTTAAGAACGGAACCCGAGTGGCGTACGGTAGGTCGAGGTATAATATTTATTGGGGACGGATTTGGCTGACGGTAAACGAAGCGCGAGCGGAAGGACACTTGGAGTAAACGACGTCGATAACTCGTCGAGCGAAGTGGATACTCTCGGCCCGTTAAACGTTTCTGACATTTCGTTATTTGGTAGCGTTCCAACGGTACGGAGGAAGGCGGAGGGGACGGTTGGGTCGTCCCCTAACGTAGACCTTCGAGGAATATGTAGGTTAGTAGCCAGGCTCTTCTAGTTCTAATGGCTGCCTGTAAAACGGCGACAGAGGGTGGAAACCCCGACACTCGTCTCCCTCCGGGGAAGAGGCTAAAAATAAATAAAATTGTTTCCTTACCCGGGGTTCGTTCCCTTCCCCCGGAGTCCTACCGTTAAACGGGCTGGGTATATTCCTAGGTTAAACGTAATTAAGAGCAACGTTCGAATTTGTAGATGGTTTTCCTATCGATGGACTCTTCTCGTCTTCGCGCTTCTAACTTCCATTGTCGATACTCGAACGCGTTACGGAATTAGCTTTGATAATAACGCCGGTCTTTCGATTGGCCGCGCTATTTTAAGAAACGTATTGACGTGTAATCCCCATACACTTTCTTAAATCCGGAATTATAAAACTTTTATTACTAGGCTATAGAATGAAGAAAAGATGTCCGGTTAATTTCCATTAGATCTACGTTAAACTAGGTTTTTAGATTTCTCCCGTCATCCAATTTCATTTTTCCACTTTTTAGTGTCGAGATTCGCCGTATCTTCTCGTCCGCAAACCGTTCTACCTATTTGAGATTTACTATACCCCTCCGTCCGATTTCTATGCATTCGACTAAAGTGTCTTTTAATCTATTTAATTCTAACGGGCCACGCCTCTGTTTTCGAATCTAAATATAATTTTACGCTGAGATTAATCTACGTTTAGTCGTAACATTCTCGTCCGTGGCACTTTCTCTTTTCGGCGCCATTGACTTTCCGTTTTCCGTTTATCTCAACGGCGTGTTCTCTTAATTCGCATATTTATATTTCTACTAAACCGTAAAGTTTTGCCAGGTTTTACGTATCTCGTACGGTACGTCCGACTCGGGCTACCGTCGTTATTAATTAACGTTATCCATGCCACGCGTATAAATTATCGAGGAAGACAATGGATGTAAGGGAGATTTGGGAAGGGACTATTTCTATTTTTATCGCTTAATCTTTTACCAGTTGCCTAAATATATTCGCTAATCGGGAGATGCGAAAACGGCGACTCGACAGTTTCCAGCTCGTAAACTAAGACGTTGGGTTGTGGTACAAAATGGAAGACATTCCGGGAACTTTGGCGAAAATCGTCGATCCTAAGATCGAGAATCCTAACGATACTTAATTATAATGCGCGTTGTTGAATAACATACTTAGGATTTAGTTTAAGATTGCGTTTTGTTCTCTTTAACCGTTATCTTTTAACAGCAGCGCCTAGTTTGCGCTTAAATGTTTATAGTTCTTTTCCATCAAATGTTTCTTAGATAATCTTTTGGAACGCTTACGCGCGCAGAATGAGTTTTGGGTAGAGTAATCTACCGAGAAGCATTTTTCTGCACCGGCATTAAGTTAAATGGTTTAAAATTTCTGCACCACGTAAATAATTTAAATAATCGCATCGTTCGCTCTCTACGGTAACTGGCGTTTCGCGGTAGTACAATCTGGAATTTTGAAGTTGGCATTCCAACGAAAGATTCGCCTTGTGTCTTTACAACATCCTTCCAGCGTCTCTTTGGTTTTGCCATTTCAATCGTGTCCTTACAATTAAATTTATAATTGAAAATCTAAATACGAATCGGAATAAGGGATCGAATACATTTCTTTCCAATTCGGATTTACTTAATTCCCAGACCTTCTAAGGGTTTGTTTTGGATTATTTGGTTACGGCAACGCCACGGGCGGGAGATGTACCGAGGAAATTGCCCGGGACGACTTTTAAGGGAAATCGGGCTCTATATAGGTGTTAAAAATGTCGAGAAAACCCGGAAAACTCCGCGTGACCGGCCCGTCGACTAGGGGCCAAGCCGCCACCGACCGGATCGGTGTCGGATGCTGTTATCCACGGGTGGGCCGAGACTTTCTACGGAATATAAAGACGGCGAAAAATAACTTTATAGTTTCTACGCATTTAAACCTTACTTTGCTAAGAAATTCTTATTTTAACCGAAGAAAAATCTCGGTTTGAAGTTTTAAAGTGCGTAGGGATTTTCTAATTGTGAAAAGGAAACGCTTTCGTAGTAATTAGTCGACGGATAACGCGAAACGTATACCGAAGACCGCGGAAAAACTTTTCGTCTAATCGAACACTAATTTTGAAATAAATTCGATAAAGTAATAATAATAATTTTTATTATCGGACAAAGAATAAGTAAGAACACGAGACGGCCCAAGTCCGTTTCGATAGTTCAGAAAATAAATGTAGAAAATATAAATTTTTAACAAATGAAAAAAAAAGACAAAATAAACGTACGTAATAAATGTACCGTATAGGGCAAATAAAAAAAAAACTATAGAAATCCTTATAAATGTACAGCCCGTCTTTACGATTTTGGAGAGAAAATCTTGCTAGAATGCATTTATATCGAAATGCGGCAAAAAGCAAAAATTTTCCAAACGGGTTAATGGCTTTTTAATTAAATAGATGCCAAACCAGTCTCGAAATGGCTTGGAATCCACGCTTTATTATTGTATAAGTTATTTTATTACTACGAACGTAATACGGTAGCGCGGTAAGTACTATTAGCCAGAAGTGTTGTACTGTACTGTATGGTCGAAGGATTACGTTATTGTAGTCACGGATCGGACGAAAAAACAACAAACTTGTTTTTGATTAATTCCATTTACTCAAAAAGACAACGCAATTAAAAGAATGTCTTTTGTTTCTTTTAATTGCGTCGTCTTTCCCAATGAATGGAATCGATGAAAAACACTTGTGTGGTTTTTTCCTTCCGGTCCACAACTATAATTATTAGCCAGGGTTTACGAATATGCCTCTATCGCGTTTTTCCTCGGCAGAAAACCTGAGTATTTTAAATACGCAGACTCCAGGCCCGAGTCTAGGTATTTAACGAATAACGTTGAAAAATTAATTTCCCGATTATAATTTTAAAATTTAATGACGAATAACTCCACTCGAGTTATGTTAAAGAGTCGAGACGGTAAATCGGTACCGTGTACAAATTATAACGTTACGCTGGAATAGTCTGGTGGTGGTACGTCGTTTGTGTCGAATCGTCTTAAATCCCACCACACTTTACTGCCAAGTAAAAGTAAAAAAAAACCAAAAGCCGAGTCAACCAAACGATACCAATTTCGTTGCCCGTTCAATATGGGTTTTCGGTCTTCCCTAAAAGGGTTTCGTCGCCGGCATTAATTTTCGGCGGTTTCTGCTTAAAAATTAATCAATTTATTACTAATATCTAAACGATAAGAAATACGACGGATAAATGCCGTTTAATATTTTCAGTTTCCTTTCGAGTTTTGTTTACTTAATTTTACTCATAAACGAATAGTAGCCAGGACGAACGACGATTAGAATAGGGAATAGGATTGGAGCCATCGATGGGCCGAAAATTATCGAGGAATGGGAAACGATGCCCGCAAACTTAAATCACCGGGATCGAGAAAGGAATCTCTCCGTGTTGTAGGAGGACGTACTGTACGGTAGTGTTACGTGGCGGCCATCCGGCCCATTTCTTATTTATAGGTAAATATTTCGCAGTCCGAGCTTTGTGTCAAATGTCACTAAAAGAAGCGTGTATAATATATTTTACAAAGGCGAAAAAACAATTCGACTACAATCTATTCTACACGTATAAAGCAGTTAGATTAAAATCGTCACCAGGGTTTTTCACTCAGGAAAAAATGTCGGAAACCGACCAATGGCCGGGAAATTACCGAACAAGTAGGCCGAGCCCCTTAGCGCTATCTACAAATAGTCGACGATCGATTCCGAGTTTCGGCAGATATAGAAGAAAATAAAACAGACCGGAAGAATCGGCTAAAAAATTCTTAGGGTAGCAACGATCGCTCTACCGGGTGCCTTTAATTTAATTGTTTCTCTCTAGATCAGACTCCTTCTTTCCTCCTGCGGACGAAAACCCGTCAGTCCGAAATCGTCTGCGAAAACTCGCCACATTCCGGAACAATAAATAGCGCTGGTCACTGACGAAACCAATGACTGACGCTACCGCGATTTCTTTCATTTATCTTTTAATCGTTTTCAAAATACGTTATTCCGCGTTTACCAGTGACGTCGGGTGGTTACGGAAACGAACGGAGTAAAGGCGGTTGGCAATTTCCAAGCTCCTTTCGTCTCTCGGCATTTCTGTTTCCGGCCCCGGACCAAACACATCGGTGTGATTACGACGTCTCGGTCCCCGTTCGTTAATTACGAAAGACGCTCGTAACGCGCCATTGACCGATATTCCCAGTAGGTTGTATTAAGATTTACCCATTTCGGAACGCCGGGTGAAGAGGAGAGGAGGGTTTTAAAAATAGACCACCGGAGTCGCCATTTATATTTATACGTTGCCACTCCGACGCCTCCGACCTCACTTTATTCTCACCTCGGTCCCGACCCGGCTTCCAAATCGCCTTCCACCCTCTACCGCTCTGCCGGTTGTAATTTTTTGCCTTCCCGTTACGCGCTCCGGCGTCACCGTTACGTCGGTTAATGTCAAATTGTCCGCCAATTGGTACAGTCTTCTCCGGTGTATACCGATATAATGCTATTTTACGTTTCCCGACGCTTACCCGTCCGCTGGAAGACTCGGATTTTTTTCACTTTAGTACTGTAATTGGCTAAATTCCGGCTCGAAGAACCATTTTACCTCCTTCTGTCTAATCTGTTGGAAATTTCCAAGTGTAAATGGCGCTTTGGTGCGTCGGAATCCGATACGGACGATTAACTGCGAAAGCCAAAGAAGTTTTCTGCAACTTTGTTTAAGACGCGAAGAATGCCGTAAGTGCACAATTGTCTTATAATAGAGAGGTTGCGGCCGACGTTTTCGTGGCGAAAGCGTGAACGTCGGACGTTCAGCGCCGCCTTCCTGTAAGCCTAGAAGTTTGGCAATGGCGTTTAGACGTCGAGCACGATTCCAGTGACGTTCCAAACGCCATTGTCAAACTTCTAGGCTTACAGGAAGGCGGCGCTGAACGTCCGACGTTCACGTTTTCGCCACGAAAACGTCGGCCGCGACCTCTCTCATTAAAAGTTACAAATTTAACGAATAGTAATTACAAATTTATTTGTAAAGACAGAAATTTTTAATTCGACAATACACAAAAATATTTGCATTGTAATTCATTAATCTTATAATCGTATAACGTCCGAATTCTGCAAGAAATAAAATCTCGCAGAATTATTTTTGCGTAAATCTTTTCAAAATGATTTTCTATTTTTTGGCATCGTTCCCGCTTTCTCTATTTAGGCTATGTATAATAGTTAAATAATTTCGTATATTTTAATAAGTTATATTATTATATTAACTCCATTTCGACGCGATGTATATTTAGAACTTATCGTACGGCGTAGCTTAGGTTTCGACTCGATTATTTTAAATGTATCCACATAAATTCTAAAATCGTAAGAAGAATTCGTCTCATTTCCTTTCGGACCGGTAAGCATTTACCTAATGAAATGTAATTTTTATAAAGGAATCTTTTCTTCTCTTCATAATATAGTTTAAACGAATCGCCGCTAGATTGGCCAGAAAAGAAACCTTCTGTGTAGACAGAGGAGCGAACACGAACGTTTCCGTGTCACCTTTGACCTCATTTTTACAGACTATACAGTAACGTAGTCAATAAACTTTTCTACTGAAAACCACGAATATTCGTCCAATGTATTTTTCCGAAAAATTAAGCCGAAGGTTCTTTTTGAAACGTCGCCGTTGTCTTTTTCGTTACGATAAATTCTGCGGTAAAAAACCGGAACCGAACAGCCATCGAAACGTCCGATATCCGAAAAATGCGCATTATTTGTAAGAGCCAGGGTCGCACGCGGCGAATTTGCCACCGGTATCCAAGATGGCAACGTCGATGGGAGTCGAATGTAAAAATAACGACAACAGCTGGAACCCAACCGGACTCCGCTCCGATAACCTCCTTCCAAAAATACTACGAGAGGAAGACCGGGTCCGGGCGTCCGAAGATTCCTTTTTCCTCCTCCTCCTCCCGAGTAATTTCGATTTCGGGAGGAGGATACCGAAACCGGGAGGTTGGAACCTTTCACTCACCCACTTCTCGACGTTGTCTGGTGAAGGACGTCGTTTGACCCAGTTCCTCGCCGTCACGCGGACGTACAATACCACCGATTTTGCAGTTGTAGCGGGAGAAAATTACGCACGACAGATTATTATTTATAATATTAAAAAGCATTTCTTTGGTAAAGAAATTGGAAATACTGTATTTAGCAACGATACGAAATTTGCGTTTTTCTGTCATACAAACATTTCTAAACAAATATAAATGATTAAAGCTGTAAAAAGTACTTTAACGTTAGAAATGCGTAAAGAGGAAACGGACAGATAGAAATGATCTTTGGCTCCTTTGACGCGAAAATCTAAACCGAGTTAGGTTAAGCCGGGGCTCGTTTTCTCGCCTTAAAGGGATACAGAATATATTTTTATTGCGCCGCGTTGTCCCGTCTCCGAAAAGATGCCCGGTTCTTTCCCCGGCGTGTAAGAAATAAGCGCTTCTTTGTCTTCAATTGTTCCTGGTTTACATTCTTTTTCTGTGTATGCGCACTCGACACTTGGCGACTTTCGTATAGTTCACTCCGAGTGCCGAGCGTACTTCTCGCCGTAGATAAATATTTACATTTTCGTACGGAAGGGAGAATTTCGTTTCAAACATTTAAATGAAAATTAGCAGAAGACAAAAAGTTCGACTTTATTCCGTAATCTAGCCACGTTCTTCGGAACGACACGTGTTCCTCGGCCACATTCTTTTATTTCGCTGCGTAATTTCCGGGCGAAGAATGTGGTCTGGAGGCCAGCAACAGCTGGTTTACCACGTAACGTATACGATTATCGAAGTACGGGATTTTTACGCCATTATACGTCTTCTGTATTGGCGCGTTTGTCTCCAAACGTGTCGCTAATAAGTAAACACATTTTCATCTGTATTAATTATACACGAGCCGGTGTTAACGACCGGACTCCATCCGAGGCTGTAAACGTGTTACGTAATCGAAAACTAGAAAGACAAGGCGACGACGTTAAATTATTTACCTTTCGACTAATTCACGCGCGGAAAGTAACCCACCGAACTAAGACCCAGCGCATTGTTTATTGCGCGCGCGCATTAATGTCTGGCCACCGGTTAATGAGTCACATTTTTAATATTTGCGATTCCACCCGTTATTAAATTTCCTGTCGATCGCGTGCGGTTATTAAATGGTTTCCGCGCGATATTTTATCGCCGACGTCCAGCTTGGCTTTCGAAAACAATTTAAGCCATTCTCTCCGTAAAGCTGGGATTTAAATTGATTGCGAGAATTAATGGAGGATAAAAGTCCGGGAAATGTTAAAATTTAAATGTACTGTACGGTACTGTACCATTCGTACACCGATTTTTAAAACAGTTTTCTCCATTCGGTTAGAGAAAATTCCAAAAATTTTAAACTAAACACCGTGAAATTGAAACTTAGAAATCTCTCGGACGATAATTTATAGAAGTCTTCTGTCTCAATTGCGCATCTCTCGACGTTGTTACTGTTTGATACCGTCCGGAGACAAAGTAGATAACACCAATTAATCTCTGTTACCTATGCCACCATCGAATCGTTCCACTTTCGTTTTGTGTTCTACGCTTCGAATTTTTCTTCAAATTCGATTTTCAACAGTTCAGAATTTCTCGGGTTTTCGTACGAAACTACCACGGATCATCCACAATCCAATAAATAAAAAATAAAAATACTAATCGCTAATTTAGGCTGTACGTACAGTACTTACGTCTGGAAATTCCTATGGAATGTTCTTTTATATTAATGTTAATAAATACAGTATTTATCGACCAACAAAATTTGGATTTATATGTAATATTTCGTGTTTTTTTCTTATTCCGTTTCTATTAGAAATATGCGAATGTCCCTGGTATAACGCGGTAGTTACGTTCGGAAAAGTTCCGTGTTAGGCCAATCCGCGCTGTACCAAACGAAGGCTAGCGCAAAACACCAGGTTAGGTTCCAGAAGTTCACAAAAGTGTACTATTAGAGAGGTTGAGGCGCACGTTTTAAACGTGTAAACGTGTACGTGTGACGTTCGGCGCCGCTTTCCCGTAAGCCTAACAGTTTGACAATGGTGTTTGGATAGTCGGTGGAATCACGCTCGACATTCCAAACACCATCGTCAAACTTTTTGGCTTACGGGAAAGCGGCGCCGAACGTCACACGTACACGTTTACACGTTTAAAACGTGCGCCTCAACCTCTCTATTCTTTCTCGTTACTAAGAGAAATACGTTTATTAATTAAAGCAATAGACAATTAACTAACAATCGCAATTCGCTCTTGGTCAGAAATATCGGCAACGTCATATTGCTTTCCCGGCTGTTATAACAGAGGGAAAGTATGGAGATCCGGCAAAAAAATGCCCGGCCCACATTTTTTTCGTTTTTGGGCTCGGGACATCAGAAACGTAGAGAAATAGAAAAAATTTTGAGGATAATTTCTGTATGTATGGATGTCGATGTGTTTGGACGTTTGTTTCTTAAGTTACGGCAACGCAACGCTCGGGGGATCTGCCTGGGGGATGCCTTCCGGGAGGTCTTTTTAAGGGTGGCTGTCCCTATTCGGGCGTTACGGACGTGGAATAACCCGGAAAACTCCAAGTGGCCAGCCCGTCTTGGCCGGGAGCGAAACACGACCGATGTCCCGGTGTTGGGGGAACCGAACCTCTGGCCACTGGTGAGCCGTGTGTGGGGGGCACGATTATGTTCACCCTGTTTAAAGCTCGATAACTATCGCGCTTTATGTCGAAAAATTCTGAAATTTTGCGGGAGTTTGTTTATCGGGGGATTGAGGCTATTAAATTTTGGTGGTTGAAGGTCGAGAGGGTAGGGAGATAACGGGGATCGTATATATCTCCAGTAGGGTCGGACTTAATGAAAATTTTACTTATTACCATTTACAATTTTTAAAAATCAAATTCGTCCCTACTCTCGAAATTAAGTTTCTGTCATTTTATAATAGTTAAAAATATGAAATTTTTAAAATAAAACACGATAACAGATGGCGCCACCAAAATGTTAAATATTGCCGGGAAAGTTGGGCAACTCGTTCCTGGTTTATTTTTTATATTTATAGATGAAAAAATAAAATTTGTTATTAATCGAAAATTTGTTCTAGGAACTCTCGTTTAGTCCAGTACCGAACGAATTTTTATTCAGAATTTGTGTTCGAATACCGAATTGTTCGAGTACCGACATACCCACTTGTTTCGTTGGTCATTTTAATAACGATTGTTTTCCCACGGATTAAAAACGTTTACTAACAACTACCTAAAAATGTTTAAATAAATTTTACTAAACACGAAACTTAATCTACAAAAACAAAACACGATGGCAATGTTATAGGGCTAAAGTCCGCAAGTAACGACAACGACACCCGGTGGAAAGAAAAGCGGGGACAAGGAACAAACAAATCGCGCCATCGGTTTTCATTAAATTAAACCCGACAAAGGCACAAAAAAGGAAAGTTTCAATATTCTAAAATACGTGGGCAAATTTCAGACGACGCTTACGCTTATTGGAATAAAAAAATATAGAACAACGGAGTTTGCGGTGAAAACTGTCGAAATTTTGTACGAAGGATTTCTCCAATTCTCGAACCGCGTGGTAAGGGGGAATAGAATACGATTCGGCAAGGCCCGATATTTCTTCCAGACGAAATTAAAAATCACCTTATAATATCGATAGACGTAGGCTACGATTTTAGAGGCAATTAGACGACGGCCAAGGAGGCGAGAAAACAAAAGACAGAAAACGGTCGGCCGTATTTAATTCTGTAGCCGTAGGTAAAAGTCGAGTTTTTATCTTTGTGGGCGCCGGACTTAAGCGAATTAACACACGAGCGCAAACCGAGAAGGAAGACAAACCCTTTTTGTAAATTGACCGCCGGGCGTACTCGCGACGGTAATTTCGAACCGAAGACGGAAAGGGTCGACGCGTCTGATAGAAAAAAAAAGATCGAAAGGGAAGTGGACGGAAGGTGGCCGACAACTTAAAATTTTCAAGAAAATAAAACACTTCGGATCGAGGTTTTCCCATTTAAAATCGGAAAAGGAAGGTTCGAATGCGATAATGGAGACGAGCCGTTTCCTTTCGCCTCCATCCGCCGTCTTCTTCCTGGTCGGCCAAAAGGAGGTCGATTTATCGATACCCGTCTTGGACGCGGTGGACGGGCGCGGGCAAAGAAGTCTTTGGTCGTAGGGAACGACTAATGGCGCATTCATTTTCAAAAACGGGAGCGGACGACTTTGGCGCGTGTGTGACGGAAAGCGCCTTCTCCGCGATTACCAATGATAAATTAAAATGATTTATAATTTTTCTATCCCGCAGCCTCCTTCTACGGGGTGAGTCACCTGTCGGTTCCCCTGCAAGACTCCAAGAGCAAGACCGACGTCTACTTCCGGTTCCTAACTCACCGCGCCGACTGCCTGCTCTTCTTGGCCGCCGGCTCCATAGACTATTGCCTGGTGGTGCTGGAAGCCGGGGAAATCAAGGTAAGAACGCTTCTCCCGCTCCTCCCCGAGGTCCTCTTTCGGCCGACTTTACGAGGGAAAATCGGTGGAACGTCCGCGGAAAATATTTTAACCGGGACTTTATTGATCGAGTTTGGCTTCGCACTCCACGCCGTAAATGGATTTGGTCCGCGGTTTTATTTTACGACATTTGTCCCGGACGTTGGAGAGGAACGACGGGCGAACATTCGCAACGGAGGAACGAAATGTTGGCTATTCCCCCAATTAAGTCTATTCTAGCGCACGTGACAAAAGGTCGACGTCTCCGATTTCTTTTCCGCCTTCCGTTTCCTGCCGAATTTCGTCGTTTCGGTCATTCCGTACTCGTTCTAGATCCGGGGAAAGGGCCGACCGGAATAAGTTAATCTGGTAAATTTTCGCGCCTCCGCCCGTGGCCCGACGCCGTTAGTGGGTGGGGCGGAGTTTTCCGGGTTTTTTCGGCCTTAGAAACGCCTAAACGGATGCCGGTTTTCAGTAATAGACCCGCCGGGAGGCGTGGCCCGTGCGCGGCCTGGCCCTTTACCATTAAAACCCGACCCGTGGTAAATTTTCCTCGGTATTTTCCACTTTTCGGTCGGACCGTCTTTTCCTTTGTACCGTACCGAGCACCAATAGCAGAAATTAACCGTAAGCCACGCCTTTGCTGTATTTTATCGACGGTTCGTTTTCTTCTCCGGTAAATCCGTGGTGAAATACCGTTGCGCCTACGTTTTACCTTTTCGACTTTTACCGATAAACGGATGTAGGCCCAAATTAATATAATTGTCGCGGATTAAATTATTTAACCTACGTTATTAAGAACTGCGGGAATTTTTTGTTTTTCTCCCGTTAAATTAAGAACGTTCAGTGTACTCTATACGTAACCGCCGCCGGCCTTTCGAAGCGGACCGTTGGATTAAAATCCCGATATAACTTTAATATTTTGTAGAAATAAATGTCGAATTGTATACGGGGATATTCTTACGGGCGGCAACGGCGTCTTCTCCACCCACTCCTCTAAAGATCTTACGGTGGAAAAATCGAAAATACTCTCCCAATACTTTATTCTTCCGGCGAAATTTTATCGAAATCCGAAAGTCTATGGAAATTAAAGTATTGCCAAACCCCAGACATTTCGGCTAAGACAACCGGGATAAACAGATAAAATATTCTACACCCGTTTTGCTTACTAGAATATGCAAAAAAATAAAAAAAAAGTTAGTCCGCCTCTATTATAATCCGAGACGGGGCAATTAAAATTTCTAGTTACGAGATACTCTTAACATTAAAAATATATTTTGTCATCTAATATTTAATTAATAGAGGGAAACTGTACGGTACAGTACAGTACATTACGCCGTGTTTAAAACGTATGTTTAAATTTTCATTTAATTTTCTGGAAAAATTCACTAATTACACGTTTCGGATCGACCGATAAGTTAGCCGTAAAGGGTTGACAAACGCTACTTAAATATTCTTTACTCAAATCTATTATTTTTTTAAAAGTATTACTCTCGTATAATCCCATATATTGTGTTGTATATTATGCGTGTATATATATTATATAAAGCTTGCATAGGCGAGTAACGATGGCGCGGATGGCTTTTATTTCTTAAAAAGTGATTACGATTACCGGAAGAAATTTGTTTTACCTTTTGTATTAATTCAGCCGGATTAAATAATTGAAGACGTAGGAAGAGTTTGAGTCTGCGGCTTTTGTTCGAGTAATTTTCCATATCGTCAATTGGTCAATTTCCTCCGTCGATTAACTGCGGAACGGAAATTCGAAATGAGCCGCTCAAACGCTCGTTACTTTTTACAACCGGGTGGATGGAAGTCAAAATTCCACGTTTGAACGGCCGACTCTCCTATCGACTGACGGAACATAATTGAAAGTCGAAAGAAACTTTGGGATTTCTTTTCACTTCCGATTGTCTTCCGTTACGTTACTTTAGAATTTTCGTATCAGAAGCGAAATAAAGAAAAAATACAATTTCCAGTCAGAAATATTGGAGCGCATTGAAAATTCCATAACTTATATCGATCGACGTCTTTGTTATCTCTAAAAATGAAGCCGTCACATAGGAGAAAGAGCCGTTCTTGTAAATAATGCATTTAAACAGAAAGGAAAATATAAACAAATATAAAATATTTTGACGTATTTAGGACAAAACCAGTGGTCGGATCAACATAAAAATGGCGCAACTTGGTACTCGATGCCGGTCACGTCGATTGGGTGACGGAGGTTGGAAATTTCCTGGGAATCTTTAATCAAACTTTATACCGTGGAAATATTCAATTTGTTGACAATTTCCGTTTACTTCCTTTCGAAAACTGGTTGAGAAATTTGGAAAAAATTGCCAAGAAAGTTAATATCGAATCGATTGGCTTTAAGTTGTCTTCTCCTCCGCCACCGTAATCGAAACTTCCAGCAACGTTTTACAATAGAAAAAATTTCAAAATTTCCTTGGTTTTCCAAATTAAACGATGAATTTATCTTTCCTACAATAAACTTTTCGTCTTCCAAACCCGAATCGGAATTCGTACTTGTAGCGTTATTAAATCTGCGCGTCGATTTTATCTCGCCATTTATTAATAATACAATTGTGGTTTTTATCTCAACACACTATCTTTTTTCCTCGTCCAATTACTTGGCCATTGTGTCTACTATTTTTTCCACCCTCTATAATTAGTGTATTTCGTAACCTGGAAAAGAATCGCTATCCCGAGTGCCAACGTATCTTCCAGACGGTATACTTGGTCGTAATATAACCAACTGCGTAAGTAATAAATCTTAAATGCGCGGATGGTAATTATATAGCGGCGAAAGAGCTCTGGAGACACGTAGCGCGCCATTATAAATATTTCGACGACTATATCTCTTTAATTAATATAGCGCGAGGGAGGAAAGTCGAGACTAAATTACCGATAAATGCAATTTAAGTAATGTACTGTACCTCGAGCGAATATCGCCGATCGAGAATTAAATCTAATAAGTGACATTAAAGATTCGAAAGTAAGTGAATAACATTTCGGAAATTTCTAATAATGCCGAGTAGAAAGCCACGAATTAACCGAAGGATAATTGTCGAGTCGAAAGGAAAAACTGACGGAGACGATAAGTCGTAACAGAAAAATTGATGAAAATTACGACGTCGCGATTAGCGAATGTAATAAAATTATTCCGTTTCTCCAAAATTGCCATATAACTTTATCGCTTTAGCCAAAATTGCTGGGTAAAAATTAGAAAAATCTGTTTAGTTTTCGGTAACGTGCGCCGGATCCTCTTACCGTTTAATCGCTCACTAATGAAAGTTATCGAGGAGCGATGGGACGTATCCTTACTTTATTACATATTTTTCACACAGTTCGAATCGAAATCGAAATTCTGGATGTGTACTGTACGAAAAATATGTAAAATACATAAAATGAAACAATTGCTTTATCTATTCTGGTAACGTTGGCTACGCTGTAAGGACAGCTACAGTGTATTGTACCAGCGGAAATAAAGAGGAATTTCTTTATAAATTGAATTAGAGATGTCGCAGACACTACACTTTTCTCTTTTACCATATAAACGAAATTTACTCTAAACTACCGACGCACCCAGAAATTGTCCGGGGCCTTTTATACGCGCGCACATATATAGGCCTACACGGCGATTCTAAATATATGCGAAAATTTTCGGGGCCGATTCTTCCAATAATTCCAACACGGAGTAATTGTAATAACTGTGGAAAATGACTTCCGCCGCCGACCGTAGGGCGTCGAATTATTTCGCAGGATTCGACATTTCGTAATCAGAGCCACATATTAAGCGTCCCATAGCTTTTCAACACTATTCCGACAATCTGCCCCGAAATTTTTCGCACATATTTACAATTGTCATAAAAAAAACGCATATACGTTTGACGTCGACTTTTCTTTCGGGATCCGGCGTCAACGCGCGGTATTAAAATTTTTTAAAACATTACTGGGGTCATTTTTTGTTGCGTTTACACCCATCCGCAGACTCCCGATGGAAATTCGATGACCCGACATAAATTATTTCAGTACGTAAATTAATCCTCTGGACATTATAATTGGTGTAAAGTCTACTAGCGCGATTCTTGATAAAAGGTCGATTATTCCGAAGTAATGGGAATTAGACTATATTTAAAAGCGTCTTTGGTTTTACAAATTAATTTAATATCCGTTTAAGTTGCGTATTAGTTACAAATTAAGTATTTTATTCCTGTTTCGATTATATAAATATGTCGGTATTTGAAAAAATATATAAAAATCGATATGAATTAAGTGTGCCCGGATGACTTTTGTCTTCGGGATTTACTCGAGTTCCGGAATATTTATCTCCGTATTAAATCGTCGCATTACGAAATGTTTCTTGTCCGTAACAATTACTCTTTTTTGTATTGGTCTTGGTCCGAAGTCGGATTTGCCAATGTCAAATAAACAAATATTTTAAATTTATTACTGTTTATATTGGAATAACTAATTTATGTAAAACGAACTTTCCATAATTTACAATTTTAAATTTACGACTTTAAATCATTAATAAGTTTTAAGGCGAATTTTTGACACCGGGCGATTTACCTCCCAAATTTGCGTCCTTATAAATAAATTTTCTGCCATATTCGAAGACGGTAAGAAATTTATCGGAATAGCGGCCACCATTGTTATTTCCCTCCTGTTAAAGTAATGGTTTCTTTATCGATTCGACGATTAGATCGAAAAAGAAACCAATACCTTACTTCAAACTATAACAAATACCGAATACATCCGGGCAGATACGTGCGATTAATCTCTGTATTATCGTCTGAAAATTTACAATTTGTCGCCATTGCTCGTATAGCCTATATATATATATAATATACGTAAATTTGTCACCGGAAAACTAATGATAATAGTATTTAACAGGCGTTTCTGAAACCTACGACTATTTAAATGGCATTTACTTAGCCTTATAATTTTAAAAACTATATTTGAAATTATAAATTTAGAATCTAAGTTATCGAAGTACGGAATATAAGACGAGGTATGTATTTAACTTTAGTTTTGTAGTCTGAAATCTTTGAATTAATATAAAAATTAATCGACGTATTGAAACGTCCCGTAATTGGAAGTATTTCTGATGGCCGTTTCGTTTTTCAGGTCCGAATCAATTTGGGTGCCGGCGAAGCCGTGCTCAATTCTCCTCACGGGCTGAAACTCAACGATCTTCTGTGGCACGAAGTAGAAATCCATCGGACGGATGCCGAACTGACTCTTAACATCGACAACATCCACTCGACCTTCCTGGACATCCCCGGACGCTTCTTCGAACTCAACATCAAATTCGGCATCTTCGTCGGCGGTTTGGGAGGGTTCGACGAACTCTTCCTGGGAAATCTACACAATTTCCGGGGTTGTCTGGACGAGCTGACCTTCAACGACAACGACATCCTCAAATTGGCCAGCGAGAGTTCCGACAAGAGAAACATCTTCGGTGTAACTTGGGACTGCAGCGACCAGTTCGAGGCTTCTTCTCATCAGCCAATCAGTTTCGTGCAGAGAGGCTCCTACGTCACCTTTCCGGGATGGAATTCCAGAAGCGGCGGCTCCGTCTCTTTTAATATAAAAACTCAGTCTTCCATGGCCGTTCTCTTCTACAATTCCGGAATCCCCGCTAAACCCGATTTCTTCTCTCTAGAGATCATCAATGGTAAGCTCGTCTTCTCCGTCAACGAGGGCAACGGAGTGCTGGTTTTGCAGTCGGAAGTGGTGGTCAGCGACGGAATTTGGCACGGAGTCGATCTGCAGTTCAGTCCAACTTACGTAGAGATAGCCGTCGACGGTCAAGCCAAGAATCTAAGGCCGGGATTAGGAGAAAATCGCTATTTCGATTTGGCGGGTTACCTATACGTAGGGGGCATCGAATTAAACAAGCAATCGAGGGCCCTGCAGCAAGGTTTGCAGTCGGTTCTGGCCGTGGGCGTGGACAGCTCTTTGAGAGGATGCATCAAAAATTTGAAAATTAGCAATCAATTAATGGGATTCAGAGAAGTGATTGGAACTCACGGAGTGCAGACGGACTGTGTTTGGGAATACCCCTGTCTTCAAGATCCCTGCGTACCTCATGCCGAGTGTTTTCAAGAAGGAACGGACAGTTTTCGTTGCATGTGTGACGGATCGGTTTGCGTCAGAGCAAACTTTTCGTCTACTTATAAACTTTACACTAAATCATCGTTACCTATAGACTTGGAAATATTAACTCTACAGCCCCTAGAGATTTCGGAAGGAGGAAGCGATCTTATAACTTCCGAACATATTCAAGTCGTATTAGATTATCAAAAATTTGGGGTGAGGGATAGTGAAGTGTTATTTCACATTCTAGAACCTCCCCGCCACGGAACTTTGGAGATAGAAATCTGGAGGAGGAGTGCCGATAGCATTTTTACTTTACTCGATTTGAATACGGATAAGATACGATACACTCACCAGGGAAGTGAGGATCATCGCGACAGCATTACTTTCGAACTGGAATTTCGAGAGAGAAATCATCGTCTACCGGTTTACTTGGAACAGAGGCACAGGTTTCTCTTTCACATTCACATATCCCCCGTTAACGATCCTCCTCGACTTAAGCTGCCACCCAACAGAGTTATGAGATTGGCTAAGAACACCAAAAAGAATTTAGGTCAAGATATACTGGACGCGGACGATCCCGATACGGGGCCGGGCGATCTTGTGTACACTGTGCTAAATTTGGGCAGTGACAACGAAGGTTTCATCGAGAACGCCAAGAACCCGGGCCAGCCTATAGAAACTTTTACTCAGGAGGAAATCAACAATGGCGTCATCAGTTACGTACACAGAGGCGTTGCCAATTCTCGAATTGCCTTGAGAGTGAGCGACGGTATAGAAGCCGGGCAGACGGGAATTCTAAGGGTGGTTACTTTCGACCTGGCCCTTTCTTTGGTTAATAATACGGGTTTGCTGTTACCGTACGACTCCAGCGCCCTTATATTATCAGATAATCTGACTTTTACCACGAATTCGCCGGATCAGTCTTTAGAAATAAGATACGACATCACCCGATTGCCCCAATACGGGGTTATTCAGAGACTGAGAGGAAACGAACGATGGCAACCGGTCAACCATTTCACTCAGAGACAGGTGAAAAAGGAAAAGATTAGATACATTCATCAAAACGGACGACCGAGCTACGACGATTTCAAATTTGTGGTGTCTTGCGCGGACTTGAAAGTGGCCAACGTCTACGATTTTAGAATTACTTTTATCGCCGTCAACTTAAGGAGGATCGTGGATAAAGAGTTGATACTAGAAAGAGTGTTGGAAGGACATTTGTCAGATGGGGAAGTAAAGTTCGAAACCAATCCCATTTCCACTCCCGCCGACCAAATAGTGTACACCGTTCTTAATCCACCCATCTACGGAAACCTGGTGCTCTTCCAGTCTTCGAATTTAGAGCACAGACACAAAAAATTGGACGTCGGTACCACTTTTACGCAACAGGACATCGACAGTAAGCACGTCAAGTACAAACTTCACAGACGATCGTATTCCGCAGTTAGCGATCGTTTCGACTACAGGGTGAACTGCCCGGGAGGTGCGGCCTCCGATATTTTAACTTTCCACATTCGTCACGTACCGGGAGAAACCGACGTCACCATAGTGAACGAAAAATTGACGGTTCTGGAAGGCGATCGAGCGGTCATAACCAAGTCGCATCTGCACATCGAAACACCCAAATACACAGATATTATCTATAACATCACGTCGTATCCTAAACACGGCATTCTGGGAATCTTGGATCCGACTCACACGTCGACGGAAGAACATCCTCTGTTTTTCACTACGGACCAGATCGCGGCTCGCAGAGTAGTTTACACTCACGACGACAGCGAACACGACACCGACAGAATTCAGTTCGTGGCTCACGAAGAATCCGCAACGGACGGCTTCGTATACTACGGCGTTCTTCACGTAAACGTCATAATGAAGAACGACAATTCCCCCACTCGCGCCGTCGAGAAGCCTTTTCACGTGGTGATCAACGGAAAGAAGAGACTGACGGGAAGAGACGTTCGCTACGTGGACCTGGACATCGACTCGAAAACGTCCGACATTCAGTACACGCGAAGGGGAATTCCCAACGGAGGATTGTACCACGTGGATAATCCCGACACGCAAGTGTATCAGTTTTCTCAGGACGATTTAGACAAGGGTAAAATCGTTTTCAAACATAACGGTGCGAATTACGGAAAGGCCGTGCTGTGGGTAACAGACGGACAGTTCTACGCCACCGGAGTGTTAGAGATCGAGGCTTCGGAACCCTTCCTGAGAGTGTCGAGCAACACCGGTCTGGTGGTCAGAAGAGGGGAGAACGCTCCCCTGACCTCGGCCAACTTGACGGTCGAGACCAACTTGGACACGGAACCCGCCGAAATCATCTACAAGGTGGTTTCGGTGCCGAAGCACGGAGACCTGCTGATCGGAGGAAAGCAAATAACTCAATTCACTCAGAAGGAACTGGACGAGGCTGCCATCAAGTACGAAAACGACAACAGCGACGTCTTCTTCGACTCGTTTCTCTTCACCGTTCAGATGGACGACATCCAGGTAAAGGACACTTTCCCCATCAAGATTTACCCGGATATCTACTGGAAGCCGCTGCAGGTGATCAGCAACAAGACGCTGTACGTGGACGAAGGAAAGAGCGTGGTCATCGATCCGTCGTCTTTGAAGGTGGCTCACGTCAACATCAACCCCAGCAACATCACCTACCTGGTCACGGAGCCTCCCCGGCACGGATTTCTGCGACTGGGATCGGCCGAGCGGGAGGCGGATAAAGACCCTCTTCTGAAAACCTTCAACCAAGCCGCGGTCAACGACGGGAAATTAGTTTACGTGCAAACGGACAAGAACGTTTCGACGGACTTTTTTTCCTTCACCGTCACCAACGGCATCACGGCTTTGAAGGACCTGAAATTCGCTTTCAACGTCGTTTCCAAAGTAATCTTGATCAAGACGGGCAACATCTCGGTCCTGGAAGGACAAGAAGGGAAGATCACCACCGACGACATAACGGTGGCCAACGCCTACTACGCCCAGCGGGTGACGGAGTATTTGGTGGTGGAACAACCTCAACACGGATACATTCGCAACGTCAAGCAACCCGACGTGAAATTAGAAGGTTTCCAGACGTCGCAGCTGTCTTTGGGGCTGATCCGCTACGTCCACGACGGCAGCGAAACTTCGCGCGACTGGTTCACCCTGGTAGCTCACGCGCCCAGCCTGAAGAAGGAGAGCGCTCCTAGTACCATCCACGTGACCGTAGAACTGGTAAACGACGAAGCTCCCCACGTGGTTAACAATACGGGATTAGAGGTGTGGGAAGGAGCGGTCACGGTCATTTCCAACCGTCATTTGGCGGCTGCGGACGACGATTCCGAAGCGGAAGACCTGCATTTTGTCATTTCCACTCCCAGCAACGGTTACGTGGCTCTGAAAAACGACACCCGTACTCCGGTTCTGAGTTTCACCCAGGATCAGATCAACAAAGGAATGGTGGTCTTCGTGCATACAGGTGAGTGAGTGACGTAAAGAGATTTTTCGCGTTATTTGAAAAGACTGTACAGTACAGTGTAGTGTACTACCAGACTATTGTTTCAAATGCATAGCTACTTCGTTACCAATCTTATTTTTCATTTCGATTTACCTAATCTACATTTGAAACGCCGTAAAAGTTGGATTTTTAAATTGATCGTACGAAAGACGAGATACGCGTGAAGTATTTTTAACGGGCGTTTAAGTAGCAGGTCTTGTACTAAACAGAAATCAAACTGCAAGTTTTAATGTATTTAATCAATATCGCTGTTAGTACCGAGAAGATGCTCACTTTTAGGCTGAATTAGTATTCCGTTTACGATTAGACGAATTAAGGCCAGGTGCCAGGTGTCGATCGAGTCGGACATGGACATTTGTTTGGTCTTTCTACTTCCTTTAACTTTCTGTATTTAGGGAATCGTGGAATTTCCGTTTTGGTCGGACGATGAATAACGGGTTAATTTTTCATCCGCAGGAGAAAAGGCGGGAGGATTCAGACTGGAGGTGAACGACGGACTCATCTCCGGCTCGTCTAGCGTCTTCACCATAACGGCCAAATCTTTGCGAATGGTGATGGAAGTCAACGAAAAGTTGAACGTGCTACCCAGAATGCAGCAGTCTATCACCAAAGATCACTTGTTGGTCACCACAAACGACCAGGACAGCGGCCGGGAGATCGTTTATCGCGTGATCCGGGAGCCTTCTCTGGGCAGAATCCTGTTGGAAAATCCGGACGGATCTTTAAGTTTGGCCACTCAATTCACCCAGAACCAGATTAACAAAAACCTAGTGTTGTACGAACAGACGGAATCCATCACGGGTTTGACGGCGGTGGACGAGATCGGCTTCGACGTGGAAACTCAACACGCCGAAACGCTAAGAGGCGTGAATTTCCAAATAGAAATCTCCGTCGGCAACTTCGGATCGGGAAACTTCGATCAGATGGTGGAGTTGCATCCTCTGACGGTGAAGGAAGGAGGCAAAACGGCCATCAGCCAGGAGCACGTCGACCTGAGCAGACTCTCCGGTCTGTGGCAGGGCAAAGGAAAGAGCGAATTCGCCAAGAAGTTGAAAATAAGCGTCTGGGACCAACCTCTTCACGGGTGGGTGGAGGTGGACGGAGAGAACTCCACTTATTCTAAAGTATCGTTCACGCGAGAAGACATGAGAAAGAAAAGAGTGTTTTACGTCCACGATGATTCCGACACCTTTTCGGACTCCGTGTCTTTGGCGTTTTATTTGAACGGCGACGACACCATTCAGGACATTCTACTCTTTAACAAAACTTTAAACGTGACCGTCAGACCCGTCAACGACGGCATTTTCCAGCTGCTGACCAAGGTTCCGCGACTGGACGTGGTGCAGGGACAGCGCGCGGCCCTGACCGGCCACAACCTGAACACTACCGATCCGGACAACGTTCCTTCCGACATCGTCTACGAAATCATCAGCAAGCCCAGCAATGGAATTTTGGTTTACGGAGTTAACGGTTCCAATCCCATTTACAACTTCACCCAAGAAGACGTGGACCGGAGTCGCGTGTACTTCGTCCAGGACGGGACCAACGACACCGGCTCCTTTCATTTTAAAGTCAGCGACGGCAAACACAAGGCGGTGTACACCGCTTTCAACATCTACGTGGAGCCCCTATCTCTGGAACTTGTCAACTGCAGCCGCATCGAAGTACTGCAGGGCTCGACGGCAGTCTTCGTTCGACGTCAAAATCTTGGCGCTGTCACCAACGGCAACAGGGAAGACATTTGGTACAACGTCACCAGGGAACCGGAATTCGGAAAAATTTTTCTGGGCGACGACATCGTCACGCAGTTCAGGCAGGTGGACGTCGACGCCGAGACCGTTTTATACATGCAACTGGACCTGACGGTGTTCTTCGATCGGTTCGCGGTCAGCGTCTCCAACCGCGAAAACGTCATAGCCGATCGGACCGTCGACGTTACCGTGGTTCCGCTGGTCAAGCAAAGACCGTTTAACGCCACTTCCGGAACCTCCACTGCATTGACGCTGAAAGCGCTGAACGCCAGCGAGTTGGCCCTGCAGACCAAGAGCGACCCCGTGTACACCGTAACCAGAGGGCCGAAGTACGGGGTTCTGAAGCTGAAGGAAGGGAGGAAGGAAAGGGAGACGCCGGAGCAATTTCGATTTACTCACGGGGACGTGGCGGAAGGTAAATTGACCTACGACAGCGGCCACGTGGACTTTAGGGGTTCAGTCTCCGACAGCTTCGAGTACCTGTTGACCGCCCCCAACGTGCAGCCGGCCAAGGGAAAGTTCGTCATCGTTCTGAGACCCGGAACGGGCACCGCGGCCTCGGAGGCTCCCGCAGGCAAATCGCCACCCGATCACGACACGGTCAGCGTGTCCACCACCCCGTCGGCACGGGACTACACCACCGGAAAAACGGCGATAGAAGGCGTGGCCGAAGAACCCCCTCCCGCCGCCGCCCCAGGCGACGGATTCGTCTTGAGCAGCGATCACTTGCTGACGGTGGGAGTGGCGGTGGGAGTGGCCGTCCTGCTGTCGGTGCTGGTGGTGGCGGTCAAGTGCCAAAAGACCAGGAAGCGAAAGAAAAAAAGGGAGAAGAAACGGCCGGACGGAAAAGTTCCGGGTTCGCACACGGCCCAGACGGAGTTGGACGCCTCGGATCACCTGCCGTCCAACGGAAGTCTGTCCCTGTCGGACGATCTGCCTCCTCCCGCTCCTCCCACCTCTCCATCCAGCACCGGAAGTCGCAGCGGAAGCGCCACTCCGCGCCAGAGGACGTCGGGGTCCCGATGCAAGAGCGGAGAAGGGACGCTGCCTCCTCCCCCTCCGCCGCCGTACCTGACCGAGGGACTGGGCGACTGGACCGAGGTCAGTCCCACGGTGCCCACCTGCAAAGTGACCCCTCTCAGTCACCGCGAGAGGTCGGAACTGGGCGAGACCGCCCTCAAGTCGCCCTTCGCGGAAATGGCGGATCGAGAGGAGTGGAACCACTACGACCCGGGCGACATCAGGTACGGGCCTCCGAGCAATCTGATGCTGAGGAAGAACCAGTACTGGGTGTGAGACGGCGCCCGGAACGTCGGAGCCGCGGGAGGAGCCGCACTTTCTACTCTTTACTCCGAGGAAACTCGGCCGCCTCGACCACGGAGGGTCGGGCGCCGGCCGCGCCCTCTGCACAATCAGTACAAAACGACGACGCCCTCTTTCGCATCCCCTTCCTTCCGCCCGCAGATCGGTCCCTCCCCTTTACTCCCAACTTCCTCCCGCGCTTCCACAGGCGTTCCCCACGTCTAGATTACTTTAGAGACGTTAGTTAGAGCCGGAAGCGGCGGGGCGCCCGGCGGNTTTTTAAACGTTGAAAGTATCTCGCGCTTTCCGAATTAACGATGCTCTGCTATACAATGTTTATATATAAAAATATTGGTAGCTATTGATGCATATCTCGGTTTCGTAGGTATCCAGTTAAGCATATTTAAAAATTAAGTATAAAATATATATGAATTAATATAGATTTTCGTTTATACATTTTGTGTGTCAAATTTCAAGAAGTATCGATGCGTGAAATTTTTAAGTCGTGAAATTTACAAAGAAATTTTTATTGCATTTCGGTAAACTGAGTTGCGCAACGATACCGGTGGTTGACATTCGGACACAAAAAACACTTTCGACAAAAGTAAATATATGAATACTTCACAAAATACACAAAACTTAGAAAAGCAAATAACAAAGGAAGAAAATATTTCACGAAATATCGAGAAATATTATTTCAGATGAAAGTAATAATTTCGCGAAATTCATATCTCTATTCTCGCTTTCAATAAATCAAATTATTAATGAAATACACAAAAAAGCTTTAATTGATTAACACAGCCGCGAAATTTACAGGTTTTGGAGTAGCGCCGACGGTGGCGGGTGGACCGGACGTCGCCTTTTTTTAAAGAAATCAAAACTGGTCGACGCCGTAGAGGCGCGTGCCATTAGAGTAGCGTATAGTGGAANCACAAAAAACACTTTCGACAAAAGTAAATATATGAATACTTCACAAAATACACAAAACTTAGAAAAGCAAATAACAAAGGAAGAAAATATTTCACGAAATATCGAGAAATATTATTTCAGATGAAAGTAATAATTTCGCGAAATTCATATCTCTATTCTCGCTTTCAATAAATCAAATTATTAATGAAATACACAAAAAAGCTTTAATTGATTAACACAGCCGCGAAATTTACAGCAATGTTCACCATCTGGATAGGACAATTAGTGCAATTATTTGTAATTCGAGTAGAATTATTTTTCTGTAATATCTGTATAGTGGGCTTTAAAATATATACTAAGGATTTATACAATAACATCCAGATTCCATCGAATTATCAGTGAAACGCCTAATGAAAATTCGGCAATAAATAATTGTATAACCGCGCAGTTCTGGAAGAAATGTTTAATATAAGGCGCGTTATATAAAGGTAAGAACACTCGGATTTTAAAAATTTATTTCAGGCAGTGAAATAGATTATAGCCAAATTTAATTTTATATATTTCGACGCGTTTTTACATTTATATACAAAGAATCAAGCTCTAATACAAACAATAGAATAATTTAGATCGCTTACGAATAATAACGTAGACAGAAAATGATATTTTCCAAGTTATTTATGAAAGCTACTCGCCAGACTGTTCGCCTTTGCTCGCGATTACTTTCAAAATTCTGTCCCTCGTCGACTCGATTAACTTTTGAAGAAAACCCCGAAGAATTTCTTCCACGATTACAGTTTTGGGTCTGTGGTGTTACCGTATTGCTTTTTACTCGCGTAGACCGACCCGACCGGAAGTCCCCGGACATTCTGCTTGGGGTTCGAATCCGTTGACACGAACTCGGACCTCATTTCCGAGTAATGTTCGTAGTATGGACGGGAGTGTTATCTTGCTGGAACTGCCACCGATCATCCCCAGTCTGTCTCCAAAGAAAAGTAAATGCATTTATATCTGCCGGGTCTATCCTTTAGCATTCTGTATAGGGACGTCCTGATACTGCCGATATCGATATCGTATACCCGTGGGATCCGGTAAGGTTCACGGACAAGTAAGGTTCGACCGAAACCGACTCACACTATTTCGTTAAGTTAAACTTTTATAGTAAATATCAATGACCAAAAATCAATACCTTTTCTGCATCAAATTTCATTTCCACAATCTGTAGGCCTATGTGTTTGTTTGTTAATCGACTCGGACCATGGCCGATGTTTAAAAAGAACTACAATTTATATTATTCGTATTGCTTTCGTCTTAACGGGTTCCTCCTCAGTCATAATACACAGCTTTTTTTTAGATTTTTTTTGGCATGTGCATATGTATGAGCGTATAAAACTAACAATGCACTGTACAGTACACGCATATGCCAAAAAAGTCCAAAAAAAAAATCTATGTATTATGACTGAACAGGACCTGAAATGCGTATCAAAAATGAATACGTAGAAGAAAATTATGTCTCGAAGTCATTCTGTTCCGTGACTATCCAGTGTGATAAGTCCATCTATAGGAAAAGTGCACCAGCGCGAAACATACGAAAAAAGCTACAATTTGAATATAGCATACTTGTTTGAGCCGACACGATGGAATTTGAACACAATAAAGAACTTTCAATTGTAATAGTGTAAATATACTATTGTGCAGTACATCTTCCTTAATGACTTCGTATCCATCCCTATTCCGTGTGGAGTGGTACCAACAGATCCCGTTAGTAGCACTATAGGCGTAAGACCTTTGTATGTATGTAAGGTCCTACACCTGTACTCATCATACGAGTGTAAACTGAAATAGTGACTGACGCATTGACTTCTGAACCAGAGAGCGGGATTAATTCCCCGGAATAACCAACAAACGATTAATTGTGTTCTGGGGTCCACTCGGTCTTCGTCGTAATGAGTACAGTATCTTCTCGGGCACAGGCTGAACAGCGAAATCCGAAGATATTTCCGGTTTCGATACCCGACGCCGATACTGACCGGTATCGATACTTTTGTGATATCGAAACATCCCCAATTCTGCCTTTCTTGGGGAAAGACAATATTTGTTTTCCCTCGCTCTGCAAAAGCATCGAGCCATAACGGAACCCCCATCCGTTTATCGTTTGAAGTCGATTTCCCTCTCCTTTCTTAAATGGAGCCAATAGAATTGGCAACCAGCGGGACCATGTAAATTGTCGTCGTCCGACCGCACCACATTCTTCCACCGTTCCTTCTGGCCCAAGTCAGCCTTACGCTTGTCTGTAAACTTTGCTTCCGACGTCCTTTTGGCGCATTGGAGACGATTGGGTCCAAGCTGTCCCGAGCTTACTCTATATTCGGATTTTGCAGCAATAGTTCCGAGAGAGCTCGCTCCATTCGTAGTTTCTCACCAGACGCAAGTTCAGCGGCCTTCCGGGTCTTTTCTTAATTACATATTCTTCGCCCAATTTCAAATAATTCCCGATCAAACAAATCGAACTTCCTGTTTTGGCGATGGATCTTATTGACTCACCAGCTTTACTTAAAACATTTATTTTGCCGTTTTTAAACGTTGAAAGTATCTCGCGCTTTCCGAATTAACGATGCTCTGCTATACAATGTTTATATATAAAAATATTGGTAGCTATTGATGCATATCTCGGTTTCGTAGGTATCCAGTTAAACATATTCGGCGGGGCGCCCGGCGGCCCCCGCAGCCACCGTCGGGACGGGGGAACTGGTCCCAGTTCTCACCCCTTCCGCCACCAGTCGGAGTTCGGGACGCGCGCGTGCCGTTTTGGAGTAGCGCCGGCGGTGGCGGGTGGACCGGACGTCGCCTTTTTTTACAGAAATCAAAACTGGTCGACGCCGTAGAGGCGCGTGCCATTAGAGTAGCGTATAGTGGAACCCCCCTTAGCCCTTTTAGCCCGACGGCGTCGTCCTCCCCCAGTGCCTTGGTCTGTATAGTCTGGGGAGCGACGACGTTTCGTTTCTCGGGACGAGAGTCGACCCCCCTCCGGGAATAGACTCCATTTTAGACTAATTTATTGGCCGTCGGCGGGCCTCTAGTCGGATTAGAAACGCTCGAGCCCTTCGAGCGCCGAAACACAAGTCTTCCATTCGACGGTAGGTAGCGTCCGTTCGACACGTTTTCTACAAAATGTCGTCGTCGATGTTTGTATGTGACGCCACGCGCATCGACAAATAAAGATTTTTGTTTTTATAAGCCGTCGTCCGTCCCTTCTTTCCCAGCTGGCGCCGCGTCCGACCAACGATATTCCAGCCAATGCGCGTCTTCCTAATTGAAATCGTTTATTTTCCGTAAATTCGGCCAAATTTCGTCACTGGCCACGCGCAAGAACGTCGTTTCCAAAGCCACGCAATGACGAAAGTCTGCAACGGGAGTTCCAATAAGTTTAAATTGTTTTTCATGGCTCGCTCTCCCCGTCCGATTCTTCCCACGGGCGTAGTTTGGCTTTTCCCAGCGCCATTTTTAGTCAATTTCCGCCGAAATCTGTAAACGCCGACGAATTCTTTTGGCTCTTCAAACTATCGCCGAGCTCGAGAACTTCTGAGATGAACGCAGGCACGAAGCCCGACGAGTGGTTTCCGGTGGTGAAATTGTCGCCCGTTTTCGGAACCGTAGCGGCGGCCTCCTTAAATCTGTCTAATGCAGAAACGCCGGTCGTCTTCTGCAGATTTTTCTACCCAGCCAACCGTTGGCCATATTTAGTCCTGCCGGTCGTTAATTAATTAACAATGAAACGTTATTACGAAATGGCTTCACTTTCCTAATTCTATCCGATGGGCCTCCCGTTTAACTTCCGAACGCGCAAATTTAACGGCGGTGCCATTGTTTGGATACGAACGTAAATACAAAAAGTCGCCGAAATAACGGGACAATGTCGGAAGGATAAAATTGCCGTCCTTCTTTAACCGTAATCCGGTGTTGGCAACCAATTGGAGAATCAAGGAAGGCGTATACTTTTAAAAGCATTAAAATACCCACCACCGAACGCAAGAAAGTAGACGAATGTTCGTCTCCTTTGATCGCACCTAATTTACCGAACGGAAATTAGGGAAAGAGGAATGCCCGGTATCGGTCACTAGTAAAATCTGCACGCCGCTCGCTATCGGCCCATAGCCAATGTGCTCACGCGCTCTAACTTCTCCCTTTTAACAATATCCTATCCCTTATTACGTTGGTCTACAAACTTTTATTCGATCGAAATTTTATAACCGTACCCCCAGTTGTGGCAAATTTATAAAAACTCATTTTCGTCCACCGAAATATTCCGTAAAAATTATTACGAACGGTAGCTTAAAAATACAATAATCCACGAAATTTACGGAAAATAATTTCAAATTTGGTAAAATTCACGTGGGTGCTGTGGCTTTATTGTACTGTACCCCGGTGATTTTTTCGTCGTGTAATGTATTTCGTTGACGCAATTCGGAAAGTGACGATATTGACTCGATCGGGTTTTAACCAAACACGCAGTTACGATGAAAAAGTGACATTTACCGGGCGATCGTATTCGTAACTCGATTGATGTAAGTGATAAATGATTTAACGGACTTATATTTAACGGCTAGATAAATATTACGCCATACAAATAAAAACTATTACGCTGGAATAAAATGACGAATAAAATTTACTAAGGCTCTTCGCGTAAATAACGTGTATGAAGTTTGCAAAACCAATTAAGGTTTCGCCGAAATTAATAACTATAAGTAACTTGTGAAATTTTATACAAAATTATCGTAAAAAGCGGAATGATTCGAGTAATTTACAGAAAATTTCAAAATACGTAACAATACTTTGTGAAATTTTTAACAGCGTTATCGCAATAATTACGATAAATATAAAGAACTAGCTGCAAGGACCCGCTTCGCTGGGTTTTTATTTGTGGGCAAAAAGTAACGATAGTGAAGATTAACATAATTACATTATAGCCAATCTGACCCGTTTTCACAGAATTCAAGAATTAGGTCTCCCGTTTCCAGACGTTTCCAGAGAATTTTTACATGAGCATAAAAATATGTTCGATTTGCCGCAAAAGCGCAAAAAACCGCCTGTAAATCTTGCATGCCGCTTTATATTAACACTTCCTGGTCCCGATTCTATTTCTGAACGTCTCCTGTTCACGTCCAGTCAAACGAACTATTTTCAACGTTTCTGGAACGTTTACGATCGTTCTATAATCGAACCAATATTCGAATTTTATGTTCGAATTTAATTCGAACAAATTCGAACAAAACATTCGAAATAGAAAGCCACTTTCAACCACTTTCAGCCTCATATCTCCCGCACCCTTATAGCTATCGAGACGCAACCACCCCTATGCACGAATGGAGACTCGGGGCTACTACCACATACAAACACCATTCACGTGCGATGTGTAGTTTTGGCGGAAAAGTGAAATATAGGGACATACATGTCCATTTATATATATATATATATATAATATAGATTTTCGTTTATACATTTTGTGTGTCAAATTTCAAGAAGTATCGATGCGTGAAATTTTTAAGTCGTGAAATTTACAAAGAAATTTTTATTGCATTTCGGTAAACTGAGTTGCGCAACGATACCGGTGGTTGACATTCGGACACAAAAAACACTTTCGACAAAAGTAAATATATGAATACTTCACAAAATACACAAAACTTAGAAAAGCAAATAACAAAGGAAGAAAATATTTCACGAAATATCGAGAAATATTATTTCAGATGAAAGTAATAATTTCGCGAAATTCATATCTCTATTCTCGCTTTCAATAAATCAAATTATTAATGAAATACACAAAAAAGCTTTAATTGATTAACACAGCCGCGAAATTTACAGCAATGTTCACCATCTGGATAGGACAATTAGTGCAATTATTTGTAATTCGAGTAGAATTATTTTTCTGTAATATCTGTATAGTGGGCTTTAAAATATATACTAAGGATTTATACAATAACATCCAGATTCCATCGAATTATCAGTGAAACGCCTAATGAAAATTCGGCAATAAATAATTGTATAACCGCGCAGTTCTGGAAGAAATGTTTAATATAAGGCGCGTTATATAAAGGTAAGAACACTCGGATTTTAAAAATTTATTTCAGGCAGTTAAATAGATTATAGCCAAATTTAATTTTATATATTTCGACGCGTTTTTACATTTATATACAAAGAATCAAGCTCTAATACAAACAATAGAATAATTTTATTGAAAAATGAATTTAGTGAAGTGTTCATTAAGTATAAGATCGCTTACGAATAATAACGTAGACAGAAAATGATATTTTCCAAGTTATTTATGAAAGCTACTCGCCAGACTGTTCGCCTTTGCTCGCGATTACTTTCAAAATTCTGTCCCTCGTCGACTCGATTAACTTTTGAAGAAAACCCCGAAGAATTTCTTCCACGATTACAGTTTTGGGTCTGTGGTGTTACCGTATTGCTTTTTACTCGCGTAGACCGACCCGACCGGAAGTCCCCGGACATTCTGCTTGGGGTTCGAATCCGTTGACACGAACTCGGACCTCATTTCCGAGTAATGTTCGTAGTATGGACGGGAGTGTTATCTTGCTGGAACTGCCACCGATCATCCCCAGTCTGTCTCCAAAGAAAAGTAAATGCATTTATATCTGCCGGGTCTATCCTTTAGCATTCTGTATAGGGACGTCCTGATACTGCCGATATCGATATCGTATACCCGTGGGATCCGGTAAGGTTCACGGACAAGTAAGGTTCGACCGAAACCGACTCACACTATTTCGTTAAGTTAAACTTTTATAGTAAATATCAATGACCAAAAATCAATACCTTTTCTGCATCAAATTTCATTTCCACAATCTGTAGGCCTATGTGTTTGTTTGTTAATCGACTCGGACCATGGCCGATGTTTAAAAAGAACTACAATTTATATTATTCGTATTGCTTTCGTCTTAACGGGTTCCTCCTCAGTCATAATACACAGCTTTTTTTTAGATTTTTTTTGGCATGTGCATATGTATGAGCGTATAAAACTAACAATGCACTGTACAGTACACGCATATGCCAAAAAAGTCCAAAAAAAAATCTATGTATTATGACTGAACAGGACCTGAAATGCGTATCAAAAATGAATACGTAGAAGAAAATTATGTCTCGAAGTCATTCTGTTCCGTGACTATCCAGTGTGATAAGTCCATCTATAGGAAAAGTGCACCAGCGCGAAACATACGAAAAAAGCTACAATTTGAATATAGCATACTTGTTTGAGCCGACACGATGGAATTTGAACACAATAAAGAACTTTCAATTGTAATAGTGTAAATATACTATTGTGCAGTACATCTTCCTTAATGACTTCGTATCCATCCCTATTCCGTGTGGAGTGGTACCAACAGATCCCGTTAGTAGCACTATAGGCGTAAGACCTTTGTATGTATGTAAGGTCCTACACCTGTACTCATCATACGAGTGTAAACTGAAATAGTGACTGACGCATTGACTTCTGAACCAGAGAGCGGGATTAATTCCCCGGAATAACCAACAAACGATTAATTGTGTTCTGGGGTCCAATCGGTCTTCGTCGTAATGAGTACAGTATCTTCTCGGGCACAGGCTGAACAGCGAAATCCGAAGATATTTCCGGTTTCGATACCCGACGCCGATACTGACCGGTATCGATACTTTTGTGATATCGAAACATCCCCAATTCTGCCTTTCTTGGGGAAAGACAATATTTGTTTTCCCTCGCTCTGCAAAAGCATCGAGCCATAACGGAACCCCCATCCGTTTATCGTTTGAAGTCGATTTCCCTCTCCTTTCTTAAATGGAGCCAATAGAATTGGCAACCAGCGGGACCATGTAAATTGTCGTCGTCCGACCGCACCACATTCTTCCACCGTTCCTTCTGGCCCAAGTCAGCCTTACGCTTGTCTGTAAACTTTGCTTCCGACGTCCTTTTGGCGCATTGGAGACGATTGGGTCCAAGCTGTCCCGAGCTTACTCTATATTCGGATTTTGCAGCAATAGTTCCGAGAGAGCTCGCTCCATTCGTAGTTTCTCACCAGACGCAAGTTCAGCGGCCTTCCGGGTCTTTTCTTAATTACATATTCTTCGCCCAATTTCAAATAATTCCCGATCAAACAAATCGAACTTCCTGTTTTGGCGATGGATCTTATTGACTCACCAGCTTTACTTAAAACATTTATTTTGCCGTTTTTAAACGTTGAAAGTATCTCGCGCTTTCCGAATTAACGATGCTCTGCTATACAATGTTTATATATAAAAATATTGGTAGCTATTGATGCATATCTCGGTTTCGTAGGTATCCAGTTAAGCATATTTAAAAATTAAGTATAAAATATATATGAATTAAGTTTTTCGATGTTGTTATGATTATTGAATATTAAAAATCATTTTCTTATGAATAATTATCCAGCTAATTTATTTTTAATCGTAACTTTCAGTGCACAAATGTATCTTCGTGAAAGAAATAAGTGATAACAATCAAACAGTAAAAGCTCCCGGAACTCTCAAGTTATTTATAAAATGTTGGTTGTTCTTATCTTTATTAAACGCACCGTATTAAAAGATTTTATAATTTATACCAAGTTGTCTCAATACACATCATTTACCACTCACCTTACAAAACATTTTACAAAACATAAAACTATGTCATTAAAATTAGATGAGACTGGGACAGGTCGGAACAGTACGTGGTTTGGATATTTTTTCTTGAGAATCGGTAAAGATCTTTCTTGATGTTGCGTAGCCCACTTTCGGTTGCGATAAGCTACGCGTATATTCGTAAAAACATTGCTGGTGAAATGGCTAAGGCGGTTGCGAGTAATGTGTTTATACCCGCTAATAAGCGGAGCAAACGTGACATCCAGTGGCGATGGAAAAATAATGTGCATAGTATTTCCCCAAAAATGCAGCCTACTTACTCATATATTAATACTTATTAGCTTTCTGCACATATCTGTGTAGTCACGTATGGTGTGTTGCTAGCCTTTGCCACAACAAGAACAGACTCATTCGATTCCAAAACATTTCTGATCGTCTCTTCACTCATTTCCTTTCTATTGGGTTTTCTTTTATAGTGTCGTACTATCCCGAGAAACACAGATTTGTAGACTTTAAATACATCGCAAATACGAGACATGTTGGAACGGTTTCAACTTGTTTCATTCCATTTGTTCCTACGTGTCCTGACAGGTCTTTTCGACGTCATTTAATATCAAAACGATACTTTGGTGCGCGTTAAACTTTAATAATTCTTCTTGTAGACCAATGCAGAAAAGATTATCATTAGTGTATTCACGAACAAAAGATAACAATACTGACATAAAAAAAAAATTACTTTTTCGCCCGGAAATCACGCAAATCCTTTAAACTATAATGCTTCTGCCTCCACACTCCTACCATCACATCATCAAGTCGGTTGCTCCACTCTGGCACGAACGTAAAGGACGACGCACTTCATTGGCAGCACAAAGAAATAGCGCGAATGTTTCAACATAGTCATAACATAAAAACGTGAAATTTCGCAATAACCTTAATTGGTGCGCAAATGGGCGCAAATATATAAACTTATCGTTGGTTGAAATTCCTAAATTCATGAAATATGCGAATAAGTTTTATTGAATTTCAATAAACTGTGAGGTGCACCACAATACCGACAGCTGAAATACAATTAATTTACACACGAACAAACCTTTTTGGCATGAGAGAAAATAAATGAATACCGTACTTCACAAAACATACAAAACTTAAAAAGTGAATAATAAAAAAAGAAAATATTTAACGAAATTTCGAGAAACATATTTCAATAAATGTAATACTTCTTGAAATTTATATAACTATTCCCACTTTAAATAGGTCCAGTTGCTAAATTTCACAAGAAATAATTTAATTGATTAATATATCCGTGAAATTTATAACAACATACAATATCTAGATAGGAGGGGCGACTAGTGGCCAAGCGGTTCGTTCCCTGAACACTTAAACTCTGTCTCTGCAATCGGATGTATGTTAAACCACGTTTAACATCCGAACGGCGTGTAGACGTTGGCTGGCTGAACCGTGGTTTAAGATGCATTTCAAAGACCACGATTGTTTATTTCTGAACTCTTCTAAACGAATCTCGGCAAAACGTTGGTTATTACTTTCATCGCTGTTACTCCTCTCACTCAGGAGTCGTTTAACCAATCGGGTCATTCGTTTACGACGTCAGAAAAATTGCGACGAACAACGTGTTCAATCATGCTGGAAATTTTCCGAAGAATAAAAACGTGTCCTGGCAGAAATTATAAAAAATTATCGTACAGTTGAGGTGATAGGTTACAACAATCGTATTCTGGGGATGAAAAACACCGCATGGGAGATAGTACAGAACTAATTTTCTTCGTCGTTTCCTTGTCGGTCTGCTGGCAGCAAGACCTTATTCTTATTATAAACGTCTCTATCACTATACAAAAACATTTTAATTTTTTTTAATGATAGTTTGATAGATACCTGCATACAGTACAGACGTGAATCTCAATAACTTTTAATCCATTCCCACGTGAAAACGGATGATTATTCGGAAATCAGAATTCGGAGGAACTCGTAAGTTTAATCGACGGAGAGTGGATTCGACTGTTAAGAATTGGCTAAAAGGGTTCCGATGGTCCATCTTTACACGAACAAATTATGTAATCGATTTTACAAGATTTTTCCTTGAAGTTTAAAATGCCAGTAATTTTTGCGGAACAATGTGTGCATTTACGTGCATTTGATATTTTATTTCTGATTAAACGAAATAAAGTTAGAATTGTAGAGGAGAAGGTGGTATTATGGAACTCCATTTTCATTATAGTGAATCGTAAACAAGGGATCATAACTACACCCACATTTTTTGTGCGAAAAGTACCGGTAACTATTAAAATAAATGTTCCTAATTAGATTTTTTGCTAGTGTAACTATAAGTATGGTTTTTGAAAGCTTTGTACAAAAAGTCAGAAAGTAGGCTTAGAGAAAACTGGGTGGTAATACGGAACCTGTATATTTTCAAAAAATGCTTTAATGTAGCCAAAAAACAAATAGGATAGTATAAAGAATGTTAAATAATTACAAAATCATTTACTCTATTGTATGTTATCGAAAAAATGCTTTTATAATAGAAAAATATGACCTCCATCAACAATATATATTCCAGCATCTTTTTTTCGATATTCTCGGGAAGAATTGGCTTTCTACCTAGCGTCTTTTTCGCAAATTGCTCCGGACGAATGTCCGCTCGCAAAGAGAGAGTTTGGAGGCGTTGGGTTTTATATTAAAAGCACCAATGGCATCGCCATCTCGAATTAACTTATGTCTGTCGAGACCAAATTTTAAAAAACGTGAACGTCGCGCTGATTAATACGTACCCCTAAGTCTCTGGAACGGAATGCGCGCACCGGTGAACCTACAACTACACGATTTATATTTTAAAAATAATTAAATTCACATAGCATTCAAAACTTTCGAATTTCGGAAAACACAAATATGCTAATTCGCTACGGACAACCGTTTAACCGAAGCGAAACGGGTTTTCCCCTGGCTACAGATGTCTGCATAGCGCAGTTCGGCCACAATCCGCTACGGTTCGCCTTTATTATCAGTTCGAAATGGAGTGGTTTCATAATACCACCTTTTTCTCTACCTTTAAAATAACATAAGGTTATTTAATTTTAACGCGACAAATGTGCACGATTTTCTTGCACAACTTTATAAAATCTGGTTGCTTTTTGGTCGGCTTCAGTCTCGAGTCATCTTCGAGTCGAAGTCGGTGATGATGTTAAGTTTTCGTGTTTGTCACGGCCTAAAATCCGCTCTGGCGGAGGTATGTTGCGCAAAATGGCATTAAATATTTTATTGCCGCTTCGCTGACACGATGATAATGATAATGGTACAATTAACACAAATTGTGTTAATTAACACAAATTGTGTTAATTGTACAATTTTGTTTCTTGCGTAAGAATTTCATTTAGGTACTGTCACAAATGCATTTCTTTGATGAAATTTCGAGAATATTTTTAATTATAAATAAACTAATTTGCGCATTCGACATCGCGTTGTAAATTGCCGAATTTTTGATGGTTCACCCATTATTTCTTTGATCGCTTCATCGCACGCATTTAAATTTTGAATCGACCGATTTTAGATCTCCGCGCGTACCCCTTCGTGCACCACTAATTGGGAACCATGGGATAAAATTTATTTACGAAACTTTCTTTCCGATCTCGCTAACAGATTGTTTAGAATAATAATGGCGGTTTAAAGTCGGGTGATGACAAACTGCCAATAAAAAAGCGTCACTCTCTGATTATAGGATCTCCAGGCTGGGTTGTCCATAGCGCCTCCCTGATGGCAGAGCTTGTTCCTAGACATGTTTTGGAAGAGTTCTCCAAACTTATATTCTAGTAATTGTGGTTTGGTCACCCAACCTACTGTACGTTCGCCATATTCCTTTCATTCCGGATTTCTCTGAATGACGTTCTAATAAAAAGTTTTTCGATTTTCCAAGTCAAAAACCGAATTGTTATATTTATTATAGATTCGATTTTTAAATAAAAACAAAATTCAATACTAGACTGTTTACAAATAAAGCAAATTAAAAATTTTAATATTTTTCAAAAAATTTACATTTTAATAAGCATTATTACAGTAACGTACATATATCATAAAATGCAATAAATATTTTACATTAGAAAAATTGTTTAAAATGTAGTAAAGTATCTTATCGAGTCGTATTAAACGTGGATATTGTTATAAAAAGATAAGTAGCAAATCTATAGCAAGGTTTATATAAACTTTGCATAAGAAGCAATTCATTTGCTGCTAAATACGCTGGATAGGTGACACGGAGAAACTGGAGACATTTATCGATGTAGTTAGCCTGGGTCAGCGGTTTGAGCAGTAATATGTCACAAATGAAAGATTATAAGTAATTTATTGTCGAGAAAAGAAAAAAATATGACGAAAAGTATGGATAAAAATGTAAAGTGTAATAAATAAATTAAATTAAATTAAACTAAACTAACTAAATAAACTTTACTAAACTAAAAAATAAGAAATAAAAGAATAATAAAATAAAATGAGTTGGCATTTAAGTGGGAAAAGTCTTGGATAAATTGAAGACGATGGTTAAAAGCGGCCGCTTTTGAGATTTTGTCCAGTCTCGATAGAAGGAGTTGCTTGACGCGGCTAAAAATATATTTGAAATAGTTACATAAAAGTTGAAAATTTCCGATGGGATGAGAGGAAGGAGTCGAACGTAACTGCTGACACGTTGACGGAAGGAACTGACATTTCCTTGAAATCGGTACAGGCCCGGCCATGCAGTTACGGCAGAAGAAATGGAAGAGCTGGGTAACGTGTCGCCATCTACTTGGGATGAAGGACGTAAATCTGGTTATCTGGTTCTTTATTCTTAGAACTGATAACTTTTCCGTAGTTCGATCGAAATTCACTAAACTCTGAAAAAATATCAAGCAACTGTGCGGCTTTATATTCCAAAACACAACACCCAAAAATGTCAAAATACATTTTTGTTATTAAGCGTCAAAGAGGCGAAAGTCGACACTTTTATTTTTTAATATGTCTTTCCTCGGAGTTAATTATATTTTTCAATATGTGATTTATGCACAGGCCGGGGTTCCACCGAGCATTTCGACCGCAAAATCCTCGAAATCTAACGTGGGAATTTTTTTAAAATCGGACAGGAAAGTGTAAACGTTACCCCAGTAGCCCGGGCTTCGCCCGGACAATTATTTCTTTTTTAAATTTATTAGAATTCATTTTTAATCAAAAATTTAAGATATTTTTCATAATTACTTCATGTAGATTGTGACAATTAGGAATGTGAAATACAGTGTTTTAAATTCTTTCGTTTTAGTTTTAACAAATGTCTTTAAATTTAAATTTTGTTTTGATACAATTTCAAATTATTTTGAAATAATTTTTCTAGTTGAACGATAAAATTAAATGTATTTTCATTGCGGGAAAACAGTATTTTTTAAAAAAACATTTGATTCTTGTCAACTTTTCGTACGGCAGTCCATACGGATGCAATCATCCAACTAAGTTAAAACAATTTTCATAAATTCTAGTTTTATTTTTGATACTTTTATTTTCCCGGCTCTGTTGTATATAACAGAGGGTATGGCCATCGGTCAAAAATGATCTAGTCCAAGATTTTTACGTTTTTGGATTCGGGAGACCCTGAAACGTCGAGAAAATTAAAAAAAAAAAAAATCGGAGGTTTTTTTCCGTACGTACGGATGTGTGTACGGGAGGGCATGATTTTATTCATTCTCTTTGAAGCTTAATAACTCATTTGTCTTTTATCGTTAATTTCTGAAATTTTTCAGGAAGATTTGTGCATTAGAGAGATTGATGCTATTAAATTTTGGAGGTTAAAGGTCGAAGGGGTGAAAAGATAAAGGGATAGTATGTCGTATCTCGAGTGGGGTCGGACTTAACGACCGCTTTATTCGTTATTAGCATTTACAATTTTTTTGTAAAACGTTTTTATTTTTTAACAGTAGTTAATTTATTCCCGTATAATGATACTAGCAGGTAGGCCCGGCGTTGCTCGGGCAAAAGTAACGATAGTGAAGATTAAGATTATTACGTTATAGTCAATCTTACACAGAATGAAAGAATTTGGTCCTCCTGTTTCCGGACTAATTAGAGAATTTTTAGATGGGTGTAAAAATGTTCGATTTTCCGCAAAAACGAAAAAAACTGCATCTGCGTCTTGCACGTCGCTTTCTCTTTACATAAGGCCCCTTTTGACAAAATTTTTTTTTCAGTTTTTAGAATGTTTTTTAGGTCCACAAATGTTTGCAAAAATTTTTGCCTGCGCGAAAAAATTTTATCGCGATTTTAATTAGCCTTTGATTAGGCTCGATTAAGGCTTAATTGTTTTTTAATGGGATTTTTTTTTATCAAATTTAATTCATTGTTCTAAAGTTGTAGCGCACGGATTTTCCTTCGGTAAAGTTATTTAAAGCTACTTTCTGATGTCTAACGACCTCCGATAGTTTTTTAATTTTTTTAATTAATAGATTTTATTATATATAAATTTAATTAATTAGGGGGGGCGGAAATCGCAATTAAAATCTTAATTTTTTAAAAATATTTAAAAATATACGTGT
>NW_019384741.1:35707-74196 GCF_000671375.1 Centruroides sculpturatus | reverse complement strand
GGGTGAGACGTTGTTGAAACAAAAAATGTTATGCATTCCATCACGTACATAAACAGTGTCGTAATTCGCCAAGTGCAAATCAGCAAATTCGTAAAATTTTTGTTTATTTTGAACAATCCGGATAATCGAAAATCCGGATAATGGAGGTTCTACTGTATTTAAAAATATAAGGCCAGCTAGTATTTACCCTACTTTAAACCCTTGTCCTCCCGAGACGTCTATGAGAATGCCCCGGGAAATCCGACTCCAGCTGTGTTCAAGGTCATCCAGATGTGTAAACAATGGCTCATCAGTGTCAATTTCACAGAAAGACGAGACAAAGGAAAATAAAATTTGAAGCTTTTTCTTCAAAATTAACGCATTTCTTTCGTTTTTTTCAGTTTTAAGTATTTTTTATGTTTAACTATAATTAATTAAAAGTTGATCGGGAATGAGGGGGTTGTGTTAAGCCTTAATCCTGCCTCTTTCCCCCGTGGGGAGGAATTTCGAAAAATTCCTTCTTAGTATGCGTTCTCGTAACGTACCCTAACTGTGTACCAAATTTCAACGTTCAACTCCTAACAGTTTAGGCTCTGCACTTATTATTATTATTATTATCATCAACCCCTCTCGATTATATATATAGATACGCTTCATGCGTTTGGGATATCTGAAACTCGTAAAAATAATGCATAACATCTATTTATTAGAGAATTAAGAAATGCACATCGAACAAATTTTGTGTTGTTTATATTTGGCCACATTATTCTTTTAAAAAGTTTCTTGTGTGAATTCTGTAAAAAATCTGAGTTGTCGGAACACCATAACTCGTGTTAAATCTGTTATTTTAAGAACAGTTGCATTTGAATACAGTAAGACCCCGCTTAACGCTGAGTCTATATAACGCGGTCTGTTCGAAGCTTTAAAAAAACCTCAAAATTTACGCCGATTTAAATTATCGCAGCATTCATTGATTCGTATATAATACGATTATTTACGAACACGAACCAATCAGAAAAAAATGGCAAAAAGGTTTACTTTCTTTAAATCTGTTTGTTTCGTGCAATTTTAGAAAAAATATAACATCGCGGATGCCATAGGCAATATCGACTTCGCTTGGCAAGAATTAACTGATAAATGCACGAAGGGTGGAAGAAGGTATCCAAGAATCCACAACGAGAAGAGCCTATCGCTGTATCGTTAGGTCGACCAAACTCAACCTAATCGATACAGCGGGACTAGGAGATGTAGACGAGCGAGATATTAAGGAGTTACGGCGGGTTTCTGGCCAGAGCCTTACCAACGACGACCTTCGAGAACTGGCAGAAGGAATTCGTGTAGAACTGGAATATAGAGATTCTGAAAACGAAGAACCCCAAAAAATTTCTTTACAGATTTCCTTAGTAAATGTTTGGTAACGATAACCGAAATCGTCGATCAAACTGTAGCGAATGATCCAGATTTTGAAAGGAGTGCAAAAGCAAAACAGGGCGTTTTGGATGACATCTTTCGCTACCGACATTTGCTTAAGGGAATAAAAAAGCGACAAATGAAACTTCGCGACTTTACTGCAAAAAAAAAAAAAAACAAGAATTTCAGAAAAATCAGGACCTTCGTCACAAAAATGAACTTTACATTTCTGTGTGCATTTGTTTATGTATTATTTAACTTTGTTTATTTATTTGTTTATGTATTATTTTATTATGCAAATTAATATAAAAATAACTTAAAGTAAACTCTTTTTATTTTTGATCGCGTGTTCCCCTATCCCTATTTATGTTAAAATGACCGCGTTTAGCGCTTTGTTCTCTAGGAACGCATCCCCCGCGTTGAACGGGGTCTTATTGTACAGTAGAACCTCCATTATCCGGACCTCCATTATCCGGATTTTCGATTATCCGGATTGTTCAAAATAAACAAAAATTTTACAAATTTGCTGATTTGCACTTGGCAAATTACGACACTGTTTATGTACGTGATGAAATGCATAACTTTTTTTGTTTCAACAACGTCTCACCCAGCACAGTGGTCGTAAACTCTTATAAATATATTTTACGTAGTAATAAAAATACAACTTGACATACGTATTTATAAATAATTTATATTCAAATTACATCATTTCTATGACCAAGGGCAAGGCATGGACGACGTGGGCCACCGCCTATGCCTCGTGGTCCGAAGGGCCTCACGCCTCGAAGGTTTATGCATTACTTAAAAGCCGCGAATGCGACGAAAAAATTTTATTCGTCATAAAACGATAAATAGTTTGTCAAATTTTATTCATAAAACTGCAGTTTCAACTGCTTTTTATTTTATAAAATCCGTCTTCTTGCGCCACCAGAGAGCCTTTTAAACAATAGGTAGTCTGTTAGCGTTGGTCAGTAGTAGTCCAAATTCAATACGAACGTTTGTTTCTTGAAAATTTGATCACGATTTAAATACAGTATTTACTTTTAATATTACCGATATGTCATCGAAAAGAAAACGTGTTGTATTATTATTAAAAGACAAATTAAAGTATTTGTTTCGATTATCCGGATTTTTCCTTATCCGGACTACCTTCATCCCCAATTAGTCCGGATAATCGAGGTTCTACTGTACTTGTTAAATCTGTTAAAGTTTTACCTTTCTAAAGATGTAAAAAGATATTTGATTTGTTTAATCAGAAATATGAATCTAAATTGATGTTAAGATGGAATTTACGTGAAAAAATTATTTAAGCCCAAAGTTATGACGTATTTACAGACCGAGTCGATGGTGACTTTTAGCGGATTCTTAGATAATTTACTGAAATAAATTAACAAAAAGAAAAACATTTCAGTAATGTTCGTTTAAAATACTAAACAAATAGAACTTTGAATAATACACAAACGAAACATTTAACGTGGCAAAGATCAACATTATCCTAACAAATTGAAAATTAAACCATAATTTAAAAATATAAATGGTGCATTTCAGTTTATTAAATTTAATAAAAATTTCTTTGAAAATTTCATGATTTAGGAAATTAACGCAACGATATTCTTAAATATTTCATGGAATGTGTTTTCATTTAAAATCTTTACGTAAATTTCATATATTTATAACCGTAACATTGTTTAAAATTTCACTACATATTTTTGCACTGTTTTAAATGTTGCATAATCGGTTGGTTATCTTGTGTATTAAGGCAATTCTTTATAAAATGCTTGAAAGTGTTGTAATCTGCTGCTTATTCAATGGAACCTGAATGTTATTAGCTAGGTTGCGACCGAAGTTTTCAAGGCGAAAACGTGAACGTCGGACGTTCAGCGCCCTGTAAGCCTAGAAGTTTGACAGTGGCATTTGGAACATCGTTAGAATCATGCTCAACGTTCTAAACGCCATTGTCAAACTTCTAGGCTTACGGGAAGGTGGCTCTGAACGTCCGACGTTCACGACGTTTCGCGATGAAAACTTCGGCCGCAACCTCTCTATTGTATAAATTTAGTTTAGTGGTTTCTTCAAGCACGCTATACAGATGTGTTGTGAAAAATTACTTTAATCGAATTACCAGATATTCCACGAATTAGCCTATCGAGATTTGTTTGTTTGGTAAGAATTAAGTTGGGCTTCAGCTTCTCTGGCTATTTCGCCCCACATATGGAATATGTAAGCTCATTGGCTAGTATTAGAAGTTGGATGCTTTTATTACGATGGACGTACGCGCGGGAAAAATCCCTTCTGGGAGGTCTTGTAAGGGTAACCGACCCCTATTCGGACGTTACAGACGTGGAGAAAACCCGAAAAACTTCACGTGGCCAGCCCCGTTCGAGCGAGGCGCGAACCCAGGACCGAACTCCCACAACCGATAAAGAGACAACGTTTAGACGCCGACGGCGGTTTAGAGATCGGGTAGACCGCGGTTCAGAAAAATTGTATTGCAGAGAAGGCGTTTCTCGCTTGCCAGAGTTTAGACAACGATTAGAAACAAGTTATTTGACCTACTTTCTAGACTCCTTCGATAGCGGGTTTACGCACCGTTTTACCCGAGTAGAAGTCTCGATATTCATTGGTGGCATGTTATAATGCATATTGTTCATTTAATAAATATTGTAAACGGGACGAATCAAGAAAATTATTCATGTCGACAATTACGAAGAGAGAGGGAATACGAGATCGGAATAATCCTTTAAAAATCTATTCGGAAGACGAATTTCGAATTCGGTATAGATTTTCTAAATCTGGATTCGTTTGTATTTTAAACCGTATCGGCGACGAAATTAAGCATCTAGATCAGGGTGTCCAACCCGCGGCCTGCGGGCCGCATGAGACCCAAGGCAAGTTCCAATGCGGCCCAATAAACGTGTAAACAAAACTGACAAATGTTTTAATTTTTTTATTATTTATTTATTTCAACGGCATAAACTCAAAAAAGAAGTTTCACAAAGTCGTAAACCTTTATTCATATTTTATTTTTCAGTGGAAAGGAAATATTTTCAAATACTTTGAAATGTGTGAATGAGGAAGGATTACTAAATAAAGCTGTGTTGTGACTCAAAGAATTATAGACCCAAATTTGGGAAAGGAGGGAAAGGTGAGAAAGGACAAAAGATGTAGTAGTGAGAAAGGTTAAATAGATCTTCTGTTAAGCAAATATGAACCCTTAATTTTCCAACCTTTCTCACTTTTTCATCTTTTGTCTTTTCTCTCCTTTCCCCACATTTGGTCTATAATCCTTTGAGTCACAACTCCAGCTTTATTTAGTATTTCTTCCAACGTTGCAAGATTTGGCTACATTTGCGCCAAATGTGGCTACTTTTTTTGGTTTGAGGTAAAAAATATCATTTGGCGCTTTGGCTACTTCTTGGGCTACATATTATTTATATATTAGTTGAATAAAAATGCACTTTAAAAGATAAGATTTTGGAATTTCAATTTGGAATTCAATTTAAAGGCTTTGTTTTTCCTAATGCTATTCATCTTTATTCCCGACAATACACAAAAACGATTCAAACGGCCCAGATAATATACTTTTGTTTTTAAAACACCGGAGGGTGAGCATCCGGTAAAAAATGCGAATACGCGGTTCACAAAAATTATTGCAAAAACGCAAAGAATCCTTCGCTCGCGCGTATAGGACCACCTAATTTTTTGAAGCAGTGAAAAATGAATAGAAACCTCGTCTTATACGCGTGTAAATACGGTAATTTGTTTTTAATAACACGATGATAATACACTATGTACTGTAGATATTTTATGCGTTTATGAAGTTTACAAAATAAAATCAAAGCTTTATATTTGTTAAAATCTTCATTATTTATATTTCTACACAAATAAAAGTTATATAAAAACAAAGAATTAAATGAAAACTATATACTCTCTTTACTTCTTATATAATAACTTCTATAATTAGTTTAGCTGGTGAATAGGCTGGACGACGCCATACTTTTGTTTCCGAGACGTTTCCCATCATTTTGTCACCTTTATTTAATCTATTTTTAGAACATAACGTGAAATTACTTTAATTTTTCACATTATTCGCATCCAGGATATTAAAACAATTGGCTGGTCGCTGGTCGCGTGAGGTAAATGTTCGTCATAAAGAATTTCCAAAACTTATTTAATAAGCAAATAATAACAGTAAAAATTAATTCTAAAAATCGAAAACGACATTTATTTTCTTCTGCCCGAATTTCCATTTAAACCAGTGAGCTAGATTATTTCCGTTTCCCCGACTTAGTATAATGCGACGACGACCACAGTCGGTAGATTAACTGGTCTTTCGACTAATAGTTCAAACTTAGCTAGAGACAATATTTGCCGCTAGTCGGCGCCACTGTTAGAAGAAGAGAATTGGTCTTGTTAGGTATATACTGAAGTCAGTGATTTTGACCTATAATAATTGTTTTTTTAGCTACATAAAAATGCCAACGTGCTTTGTGCCAGGATGCAAGGCAGGATATAAGTCATCGAACGAGAAGAGACATTTCTTCCGTGCTCCTAGCGATAAGATTGAGGAGTGGGTGCGATTCATTCCACGAGACGACAAGATGCTAACAAATAAATGTTACGTTTGTGACGTACATTTTGCGAGTAGATTTATTTTAAAAACCTTCTNGTTTTGGGTTTAAATAAAAGCTTTTTCATTCTTATAATAAAATGCATATAAAAAATTATGAAATCGAACTCGAAGGTTATATATCTTTCAATAAAAAGAAAACATTCGACCTCACAGCGATTCGCTCTAGCTGTGATTGCAGTGCCCCTGGTGGTAACATTTGTCTCTAGTTGATTTTAGCAACGAGCGAAGATAGGAAGTCGAAAGACCAGGTAATCTACCGACTCTGCTACGACTAAACGAGCAGTTTGGAAAAGACATGGCGGCAACTATTCTATTCGTACGACAACTCTCTCATTATAGGCGCTCTACTCGGACCTATTTTCGTCCAGAGTATGTGACGCCACGCACAATATAGCATTAAATTGTACACGCAGTATATATTGTTTATACTGATGTATACGAATTAAATGTATTTCGTCAGATAACGAAACTGATTTAAGCACCGTTATTTTATGTTAAAATAACAAGTTTAAAACTAAATACAATTATATTATTTCCTATTAATACAAAATATGGCATTCTTTTATTTAATCATTTTTTTTATTTTGTATTTTTATTTAATAACTATTTGCTTTTTATTTTATTTGTATGATAGCATAATTATGTTGTAAGTTACTCTATATTGTAAACCTCCATATTTTAAATTTTCTTTCATATTCAAACGTTGATCCATCCGATGATTTGCGAAATCGTTTGAAAACATCGATGAAAATTAAAAGTTCCTCGGTAGCTAAAAGTTTATTTTATTTGTTACTTATAATTTACATAGTTTCTTAGCATTTTATTTGCCACTGTGTTACTTATATACTTATTAACTGCTCTTGTGAAAAAAAATAACTTCTTGTGGTTACTAATCGTAAATAATTATCTTTACAACCTAAAGAGATTAGGGCCAAGTTGCTATCTGTTACAATATCATCAAATACTGCGTATTCTAACAAGAAATTTCTTATCTTCTATATACTGTACTGAGAAATGTGTTTTTCACTCAACAGTAGTAAATGCGGCAACTGTTTGGAAGGATTCTGTGACTTTTGGTTACGGTCGGCCCTACAATTTTCTCTCTTGGTTCCTTTTACTCCTGAGAAAAATAGGAATTGCATCCTGCGCTCCATTAGTGTTGGTTGTAAACGTTTCTACGTACGTTTTCCCCTTTAATACGTCCTTATAATATAACGACTATCAAAACACAACTCGCAAAGGAGTTCTCGGTGATTTCGAAGTCTCGGCACATTCCTTCTCCACGCGTTGTTTTTCCGGATCTCTCGGAAACGAAAACATGGCACATTTTGTTTACGAGTCACTTTTACACCTCGGAACACCGCTTAGAACCAGGCCCGTCTTTAGGTGTGGGCTTACCGGTCCCGGGCCCAGGGGTCTCCTAAAATTCCAGACCTCGAAAATATGCAAAACTGAATAGAGCAACGAGTAATAAAATTATTATATACAGTAAATGATCAAAAGATATGTTTGATAACTTTCATTAAACATAAATATAACAATATGTTTAGCAGAGAAAGCTAATTGAAAAAATTTATGAACATTAACCCTCCATTACGAATTCCTTAAGGGGCCTCGCACGTGTCAAAGACGGGTCTGCTTAGAGCATTATTACATCAAAACCAAACGATTTCTACATTAACAAAACTGCTATAGCGGTAACCAGCGTGGCTCGACTCGCTGGCAGTGCCGCCTTGGTGGCAAAGTTTGCCTCTAGACGCTTTTTCCACGCACGACTGGAATAAGGTTGAAGAACTCCCATAAGAATATGGGAGTTCTTCAACCTTATTCCAATCGTGGCCACACCGTTTATATGTCTAACGACTGTAGTCTCGCGCCATCTGTCGAAGTTTTTAGTCAATAGAAGGTCATTAGCTTTTTTTTATCTTTCTTCGTCCGACTAGCAGAAACTGAAATTTCGAATAATGTTTGTCTCGTGTGCAATTAATTTTATTTTCCTGTTTATTTCCACTGAAAATTGACTTCGCCGGTTGAAATCAGCTATAAAATATTAAATAGAAGAATTTCAAACAATCGCCGGCAATAAATTTCACCACGAGATCGACACGTGAAGAAATAACACGAAATATTTTTTTCAAATTGCAGCCCGATTGAACATCATACCTATAAATTTCCACCGTTGTCCGTCTTTCTTTAATCTCGAGAAAGGTGTTAGATAAATGAAATTCAAGAGCAGATACGGAAAGCTTAGTGGTAGAAGGCCCCGATTAACTATATACGAACGTCCCATGCAAACCAGAAGTCATGTTATCTCGACTCAAAAATTTTCCCCGAAAGGAGTTACATGACCCGCACGACTCTATCGCTAACGGAAAAAAAGTATGATGTAGGGAGCGAGCCACTACTAATTTGAGGTGGAGAGCATATATTTTTAAACAAAAATTAAAAATTGAAGCCAGCATTGTGACCACGTCACAGCAATGATTGCTCGTTTTTGACATTTTTAATTTTTTCTCCCGCTCCCAAGAGGGGAAAAAAGTTTTCTTACCTCGAAACGTACGAAAATACGAAAAGAACGGGAAATTGGCCCGAGCGCGTGCGATGGTAACTTTTACTGGCAAAGCGAGGGAGCGTCCGCGTAAACGACGTGGTGCGGTAATCCTAGGCCAAGAGTGGCAGGTAACGTATCAAATGATTTCGGATTATCACCCGATCACCCGTTTCTCGATCGGCATCTCTGCATTCATTCTAATTAAAGCATATTCTTTTCATTTTCGGGACAACACCGCAGTTTACTCCCCGCCAACTAAAAACTCACCGACTGACTATATACACAGGAATCAGAGTTGTCGATTTCTCCGCCCTCAAACACCCGAATCAGAATACAGTAGAGCGTCGTTTATCCGAAAGAATTCGTCGACAAATTTAAATTTTCGCCAGCGCTGTGGCGCTGTAATCTTTGGCTATGTCTTCGGCTACTCAAATATTTTACATTTTTGATACTAAATTAACTTCTGAAGTATAATTTTTTATTGTTTTTATATTTTTCAATATATTTATTTTGTTCGTACAAAATAAAAAAATAATTTTTAACGATACAATAGTCTTCGTTAGGCTTAACATCGACGAAAATTCAACGCGAAGCGACACGCAACAGAGAAAAATTTCAACACGGGATAAATTAATATATTTTTTCTTACATAATCGGTTATCCGAAACATCGATCTTCCGAGTCCCCAATTGATTCGGATAATCGACGCTCTACTGTATTTTCTTTGGTAGTGTGCAAAATTTCGAGATTTTTTTTATAAAACGGTTGCCGAAGCATAAGCAATCGAAAAGTGCAAAAAAGCCGAATTTTCTTCTTTTTATTCATCCGGCACCGAACGGCCAAACTTCCGGATCGATAGATCGAAGTTCACGGGGATTTCCCATAGAGCTAATTCAGATTTACGGCTTAATTTTATGCTCACAAAAAATTGAACGGTAAGAAATGAATTTTATTCAAAATGTTACTCGGAATTAAAAAAGCTCAAATTTATGCCGATTAAAACTTTCTATAACGATTTTTCGAAAACGGCGCACAATTTAGAAAAATTTAGTTTTCGATACGCGAAAACTTTTCGTCTTGACGACATACAATTAGGAGGAAGACAATTGATATCCAACGAAAAACACCGAGACGTAAAAAATTTACAATTTAGACGACGGTCAAAGTTTTTCTTAGAAGTTTTCCCTGGGTAAAGACAGCTTGGCGCTTAAAGGAGAAATGTAAATTAAATGCAAATAAAAATCGTGGGTACCGCTTCAAAGCGCCAAGCTGTCTTTACCGAGGGAAAACTTCTAAGAAAAACTTTGACCATTGTCTAAATTGTCATAAATTTTTACTTGGCGAAACATATATTACATTCCACGTTTTTGTTTAGATCTATAAATATCGTTATTCGAAGTTTGAAACTTCGGCACGCGTAAACATTTTTAAAACAAATACAGTGGTACCTCAGGTTACGAACGCCCCAGCATACGAAATTTTCAGGATACGACATGAAATTCGAACATATTTTTGCTCCACGATACGAACAAAAACTCACCATACGAGGTTACATTAGTTCGCATTTTTCATTTGTTTTTCTTACTACAGTTATTTTTTTAATGTATTACTTGGCTTTAATTTGAGTATGTTTTTCGCGTTGGAACGAATTATTTGGTTTTACATGTAATCGTATGGGAAAAGATGATCCACCTTACGGCATTTTCATGATACGATCTCAGTTTCGGAACGGATTAATTTCGTATCCTGAGGTACCACTGTATAACAATACGGCACGCGGAGTGAAAAAGGTTGGCCATCCGTCCTAAGCTAAAACCAGAGGTGTCGAACGACAATTGTGTATAACGAGGAGTTTCTTTCGGTCTACGAGTAATACAATTTGAATGAACAAATTACAAGACTTTTAAATTTATGTTCTCCGTCGCCGATAATAATCCGAGTTTTCCGATTTACGTGACGAAACCTTCAACCGACAGGTTGATTTCTACCCGTCGTTCGGTTTGTAGTAAAAGTCGTTTCGTTAAGACCCTAACACCCGACATCGTTGTTATATCAATAGTTAAGGCCGAAGTGTTCGTTAAAAACCATCTCGTCTCCGATTCTTACGAAGTCGCGATTCGACGAGATTTTCTTAAGTAGGAACTTTCCACGCTTAGGTTTATAATAAATGATCTCGGAATTAACACTTTGTACTGGGTATTACGAACAAGCGCTAGATACTTTATCGTTAGGTGACTCGTTTCGCCCAATCGCCGACGTCTTTACATAATTTATATTGTATGGGTTTCGGTGAAGTACTGGCATTTCTTCGGAACGATCGAAAATTGATATTCGAATCTGAACTCCGAAGTATCGAGTGAACTTACTTTGAACGGAGTTCGAATAAATTTTCGCGCAGTTTAATAAAACAAAATTGTTTAAATATTTCATTATTTGCGTGACCAAACGTCAGAAAAATATAAATTTTGTATAAACGCTTTACGAGTGGACGAAAAACTAAATATCAGACCAGACAAGAGAGAGAGATGGTTGCAAATTTTATTTATTTTATCAGAACGAAACTTTGAAAAAGTAAGAGAGTATCCAATCAGTTACTTGACACTTCTCTTTTTACAATTCTATTTTTGACAAAAAAGCAAAAAATAAAATAAATAAATAAATAAATGCAGTCGTTAGGAAAACCAAGCTATATCTCTTTGCAGTCGGAAAAAAATTCGCGAGGTACAGGGAATGCGAGAACGAATATTGCACGGGATGTACTGTACTTAAACAAAGATACAAAAATATTGCACCGGAATCGTTGGTTAACCAAACAAAAAGAAAACTAACACAATGGTCACAAAACTTTCACTCAATTAACGTCTAATTCGTGACTACTGCTTTCTTTCTCTTGGCGCCCCTCGATCGAATTCATTTCACATCCGTATAAACTTCGACCTTACCGGCGAAATTACTTTTGTTATAACGTTTAATCATAAAAGACGCGTGGAGGCCATGGCGGTGGGGGGTGAATTCGTAGTCACTAATTAGACGATATACCTTACAGATAAACATAGAGATGGCTAAAGTTATTCTCGTACAACTTTGGCAGCATTGTTACCGTTTTAAAGATACATATTCAAATTTAAGCGCATCCGACTTTCGAAACTAGTCTCTTCCGTGTTAACGAAGATCCGGAGTGCGGGACGACGGAAGAAAAATGCCACCCACCGAATATACAAACTTAGTTTTTCAAATCCTTTCTAACTCTTAAATCTACCGTCTTATTACATAATATATTAAATGGCATATATTTAGTGCATCGCTGACATTCCTATTTATTTATATACATCAAACGAATTCAATATAATTTAGCTTGCGTGGTGTGACAGTACCAGTAATTTATTTTATATTCGGTTATTATACAGTTTACAGCTGAGTAAAATTCACAACAATCTCGACTCGTTTTACACAATGAATGAAAATATTCATTTTATGAAGATGATTGGCCGACTATTAATTGATCTACTTACACATATCACTCTGTACAGATATCACATAAAATGGTTTCCCGGCTGTTGTTTTGGTTAATTGTTTTTCTCGTTCGCTGCGTACTAAATGTTTTTAAACGACGCCCGGGTTTTCTCGTCTCTAAATCTTATCACCCGTCTAATCTAGGAAGTGTATTATGCCCACACGAACCGCTTCGGTACAAAAGCTATCTTTCTACACTCGAAGCTCTAGATTGTTGACGAATGACTTAAAATATGGCCCGTTAGAACTTTTAAAATTCGTCCAATATAACAAAATAATTGGATATAAATATCTAAAGATAAAAAACAAAAGAAATAAATAGATGATATGTCTAAAATCAATACGAAACAATGACTAGCTTTTCGTCTGTCTTAAGCTATCCGGATGTTAATATATTGCCACAAAAAGTTCGTAATAATTTCATGGTAAAATAAGCGTAATGACTATAATCCAACTAAAACGTTCCGTCGTGAAAATAACGCTGTTGAAAAGATCAAGGAAATGTTATGCATAGTTCTTCTATGCAAAGCTATCCGGATATAGTGTATATATTATATATATATATGAAGTTTATGAGGATGCTATCTCTATTTATATTAAAATGACAACGCAGATAATTAAATCAAATTTACGTTCACAGAATATCAGAAGTGGTCCCCTTGATAACTTATAACTTAACGCATTCTATTGTTTACAGAAATGTCGATCCGCCAAAGAATGACATAAAATTATCTAGCAATTTAAGTAGAGGTGGAGATCGATTTTAATCCGTAAAAAGTTGGTTTAATCGGTTCGTCGTTACCTATTTTAATGTATTCGTCTGAAAAAATAAACCGGAAACTATTCGTAAATATATTAAGTACAATTAAATCGATAAGGAAGATGATGCCTACTAGACAATTAGTCATTTGGTTATAATCCGCCGAATAAAGTCGTCGTCCGTATAATCGTGAAAGCCTAGGTACAGTACATAACACGCATTGGCAGCAAATACCTACCTGGCAGCCATAACATATTGATATACGTCACATCCTAAACAATAAAGGGGCCAGCAGGCAGTAATTCTATTGTAAGCGAATCTTTGGTAGATAGAGCTGGAGTCTGAACACCCAGATCTGATTATTACAAAAGAAAGATGGATATGGAATGTTCACATCCTAACGGAATTCACCAGGTGCTGTTTTCGGATAGCTCTTCTGGTGCTATAATCCTTCCTTCCTTTTCTACAAAGCAAAGCGTTCAAGCCCACACCTATCAAACAGTTAAAGCATAACCTTTGAATAAGGATTATACAAAAATAAAAAATACGAGCAAAGTTAATTGTGGGGTAAGAATTGGTAATTTGGTGATGCTGTTAATGTGATAATGTTTCCACAAAGCATCACCAGATTACTATTGATGATAGCAAGTTATGATTTGTATCAAAGTATCCAAGAAGGACTTTTTCTACCATCTGTGAAGTTGATGTATGTAAAACATCAAAGAAGAATATAAAATAGAAGAATGTTTAATTAATTAAAAGTAAATTTTTTACGTCTTAAAATCATAAAAGTATTATTTTTATTAAATACTTAAACCTATATTATTAACAATTTTTAAGTTAATAATTAAATTATTGATAATTTTCATTTCTCTCTATTAGATCTTCAATACATACATAAAAGATTATCAGTTTCGTGTAAACATTAGTTCTTAATCACATTTTTTTAAATTTATACTTTAATCAAACGTAATATTTAATAATCAATTTCGATAAATACTACATGTTATCTATCAGCATTCTTTAAATTTTGAAATACGAAACAATGGAAAAATTTTTAAAAATATTTTAATCATACCCTTAATGTAAAATCCCAACTTCCGGTGGATAATGCAGTTCCATCTGGCGAGACTTTTAAACAAGTTACTCTGTTTTCATGACCGTACAAAATATTCAGACGAACACATTTCAATGTATCCCATACATTAACGGTGTAATCGTTATAACCGGCAAATAGCAAGCGACCTGCATAAAAAAAAATTATTAATCGTGCATTATACTATACAAAAAGACTGGCGTATAATAAATACAAATGTAAGAGAGAGAGAGAGAGAGAGAGAAATTATTGTGTAAAAACTATTGAATGGCAGCTTATGACACTCAGAATTAATTGACTACTGTAGTAAAAATAAAGTTCAAAACTGCAATTAAATTTTAATAAATTTTATGAAGTGTTAATCTTCCAAAGTATAAATTATATTACTAATATTATATTAGTAATATATAAGTATAAAAATTAATATGTAAAAGTGAATAAAATTAAACTTAATAAAATCGGAACTGAAAAATTGATAGCAAGATCACTTAAAATCGTAAATACGAAATAGAAATAGCTTTAACATTTTTACTATTTCTAACTATTACTAATTTCCATTCATTAAATCTACTTAGTATAGAAAAATAAGTCAGAATCGGTGCAACAGATTATTAGCTGTATCATTCTCCTCCCACTATTTCCTATAGATATTTCTCAGGTTTGGTTTATTGCCTTTTAATAGAGCAAGGGCCTTTTGGACTAAGCTGTGTCAACCATATGATTATTAAGTCACAGACATAAAAAGTCGAAAATATGTAAGATAAAATTACCAAGAATCAGTAAATAAAATCATAAAACTACGTAAAAAAACTAAAAAATAATATAAAAATACTAAAAGTTGCCTAAAATCATTCAACAAAATCAAAAATAAGAAATGCATATGTATAAAATAACAGAAAACAAGTGCCACAATACAATTAAATTGAAGTAAAATAAGATAGCAAGTACAAAGTTAGTATAAAAATGTTAAAAAACTCTTTAAAAGTATATTTTCTACATTTGTTGATTAACAAATGTAGAAAATATAAAATAGCAATATGCAATAAATTGATGTGTTAGTGATAAAAAAATATATACAGTAGAACCTTGATTATCCGGACTAATTGGGGATGAAGGTAGTCCGGATAAGGAAAAATCCGGATAATCGAAACAAATACTTTAATTTGTCTTTTAATGATAATACAACACGTTTTCTTTTCGATGACATATCGGTAATATTAAAAGTAAATACTGTATTTAAATCGTGATCAAATTTTCAAGAAACAAACGTTCGTATTGAATTTGGACTACTACTGACCAACGCTAACAGACTACCTATTGTTTAAAAGGCCCTCTGGTGGCGCAAGAAGACGGATTTTATAAAATAAAAAGCAGTTGAAACTGCATTTTTATGAATAAAAATTTGACAAACTATTTATCGTTTTATGACGAGTAAAATTTTTTCGTCGCGTTCGCGGCTTTTAAGTAATGCATAAACCTTCGAGGCGCGAGGCCCTTCGGACCGCGAGGCATAGGCGGTGGCCCACGTCGTCCATGCCTTACGCCGCCCTTGGTCATAGAAATGATGTAATTTGAATATAAATTATTTATAAATACGTATGTCAAGTTATATTTTTATTACTACGTAAAATATATTTAAGAGTTTACGACCACTGTGCCGGGTGAGACGTTGTTGAAACAAAAAATGTTATGCATTCCATCACGTACATAAACAGTGTCATAATTCGCCAAGTGCAAATCAGCAAATTCGTAAAATTTTTGTTTATTTTGAACAATCCGGATAATGGAGGTTCTACTGTATATATATATTTTTATTTTTATATGTAGCATGTGCTATATATATGTAATATAAAATAATATTGGGACAGTGAGTGTTTAGCACATGCCAGGTCCCTTGTAAGAGTCACTTTGCTCCAACTTGGAGGGGAGACTAGTTCTGTATCTTCGCAGGCTATGGAATAGTCAGAGAATTCACTCACAGAGAGTGGGGTATTTGATACTGCTGTCTTTTTAATGACCGCTCTTTTGCTAGGAGATATAATGCCATTACTCTTTTGAGCTGGAGTTTGTTTTGTACTGGTCAAGGATTTAGTGCTTGTTTTCTGTTTTGGCTGCGGATCAAGTTGACTTATCAAGCATTGCTCATGTTGTATTAGGGATTCATATGGCGATACAGAAATATTTGTTTGAACAGAGATTGGACGGATTTACCACAGTAGCATAGGATGTCTGTTGCTGTTGCCAATGAGGCATTACGATCTTTCTAGCCTTGACATAAAAAATGTTCCACAAGACTTAATTCCTGTATTTGTTTTTTGTTCTGCCACAAAGGACAAGTACATGAACAGAAGGGATGGTCTTCTTGAAATTCATACAACAAGGGTAAACACCATACGTGGTACTTTTGTGACCTGAAAGTCCACCTCTGGCACAAAGATAGATTCTCTAGCAAGATGCCTTTGAATGACCAAACTGTTGGCATTGATAACAGGTTTGGTATGTACAGATGAACTGGACATTGCAAATATCCAGCAATATGAAAGATGGAAATTCAGGAGTGTAAAATGTCAAAATTTTATTGTTTCTGGTGATCTGTTGCCCATCTTTATACATGTTAATATAACGAACTGCCACTACTCCTTCATCAGCCAGTCTCTCAAGAATACACATTTCTGTCAAGAATGGGCATTTTTTGGATGGAAAGGCAATCTCTTTCTGATATCTCTCCCCAAGAAAAGTTAAGCATGGCATGTGAAAAAAACTGAGTAATTGAGATATCTCCTACGTCTTTGTTTTCACGAATTTCTCAGATTGTTTGCAGATACTGTTTATATAAGATCATCACATCATAATTTTTGAATTTTCTGAGGGTTGCCATTGACAGATTCTAACAACTTTTGGCTTAAAAAGGGGGATAGAGCTCCCAACTTATGCTCAGTATTTGAATATAAAATAAGATAATGTGGCTGCACAGGTCCAGCAAAATGAATTTGTGGTCATTTACTTGTTAAATGTTTAACATTAATCTGTACTAATTAGAACACACATGTTAAATTTAAATGGTGTGCTATTACACTTAAACATTTAATTAACAGTCAAACTATTATTGAAAATTATTGGCAGAAGAGATTTAATTTTTTTAAATTATTAAATAGTGAAATCCAAATTTTTTGGAGCTCTAGAGTGGGCTTATTACACAGCTCCAATTTCTCAATAAATAATGTTTCCCAGATGAGTAAACAGTTGCAGTTCTCACATTATACAAAAATGGAAGATTCATTCCACAGAGGTGTAAAGTAATGACTGAAAACCCTTCTAGACAGTTCTGTGGAAATTTTATTTTTACAAATGTCATCTTGATGTTCTACTATACAGCTTTGCAATTTTCTAGCTACAGCCCTGATATATATCACTTTTTCTATCATTGTTTTGGTGTTGTAAGGGAATTATGTATATGCCTGATTTTTCTAATTTAGTTAAGTTATCTCTAGCACTACATAGTATTCTGCATTAGGGTAGCTGTAGTTTTATTGAAAGGTTAAATCCTGACTTTTGAAATCTGGTAATGTATAAGAACACAGACCCAAGATACGAGATGGAAGGGCTTATATAAATGCAATCCTTTTTTATTATTTTTAATTTTGATGGTGAAAACAGGGATTTTTGTACATGGGTGTGAATGCACTTGAATTTTGTGTAAGTATTTTCTGCCCTACAGATTGCCATATTAATAAATTGTAACTCTTTTCTTACCAAATGTTGCGATGATGGTAATATGTAGACTCTACGAATAAGTGCAGCTATGGTGTTGTTTATGTAGCTAGGTGATTGGAATGAAGTTGCTGATATAATATGAGAATATAGATTAAACTTATTATATACATTGAAACAAACTCCTTCATGCATTTTTTGTATTAGGCAATCTAGGAAACTGATGCTGCTATCTTTTTCTTTTTCTACAGTAAAATTGACTGAAGTGTCTATATGAGATAATTGCTGTATAAACTGCAAAAGTTTGAAATTAGTTCTATCCCACAACTATTAATATATTACCTACATAACTAATATATAGTAGTGGTTACTGAACTAATAAAGGTGCCAGAAAAAACTCTGAATACAATATTTCTCATGATTAATTCTGTAAGTATTGCTTATAGTGGAGAACCCATTGGCAATCCCTGTTTTTGAAGATAAATTTGGTTACTAAAACAAAAATAATTGTTTTCTTTTATTAGTAGTAGTGCTTCATGTATTTCTAAAACTTGTTGCTTAGATAAACTTTTGTTAAGTAGTGGTGCATTTGCCAACATCGCAAATGAGATGTTTGGATCAAATGCATAGGTGGCCACAGGGCAGTAATGTGTCACCTGTGTCAAAGGTCCACTTGGTGCTCATGTATTCTAGTATTTAAGGAGCGCTTAGTGGAACTGATATATATAAGGCTCTTGTCCCATCTGCCATCTTTGAGTGGGATGGAGTACACACCAGGAAGTCCATTACAATCCGGAGAGTCCTTTCCATTTCTGAGGATGTTGAAGATTGTAGGACATCTCCTACAGCTGTTCTTTATGTTTAGTGTATTAAAGGCCAATGTATAGATGATGGCCTTCAAATACCACCATCCATGCATGAGTGCGCATGCCCATGCCCATCACAATGGGTTTCGTTAAACAAACAAGTTTATCATCCGTACTTATTACACCACCACAAGACTCGAAACAAACATGACAATGTACAGACAACTACACCATAGATTCACATAACAATATCCTCACCTCATCGCCACCTAACAAAGGGTTGTTGATAAAAAAAAAACAATTATACACAACAACCTTATCCCACAAACAACACTCAAACTTATCAAACAACAGGTTGCTGATCAAACACATCAACAGACAGAAACATTTAACATTAATGAAGATTATGTAACTAAAATAATCCAGCAACAAGCAGTGATAATAGTACAAACACAACAACTACCACTAATGTTACTACAGACACTTTCTCATCCACCACTGATAACATAGACATAGATTTAGTTAATACACTCTCACTTATATTTCAGGAAACACTCACTAAATATTCAGGTACAGATCCCACACATAGACCACAAATACCAAAAATCAACACATCCAAGATAGTAGGAAAAAACACTAAATTATGTAAACACTCACTTACTACCACACTACCATTTAATTTCTACACTCTCAGACATTCATACATTAGTTTATGCTGGAGCAGTCACAGTAGTGACACACCATGAACTGACAATACAATCACAGATAGATACACACAAAACACAATTCTATCACAAGCCTACCTGGCAGAGAAGAATAGAAACACAAATAAATGACATTAGACAGCAATTATGCAGGCTGACACAATACACTAAAAACAATGTAACACCGAAATTAAAGAAACAACTCAAAAACATTTTCAAGAAAATCAAAACACACACAAAACATGAACATTACATTACACACATTACAGAATACATTGATACACTAAAACAGAAACTCGCAGCCAAAGCACAGACTCAAACAATACAAAACATGTTCACTACAAAAACACCAAAATAAATTATTTACAATGAAAAACTCTTTTACAGACAAATTAGTACCAAAACAAACATTGATACACAGCACAATGGCACACCAACAGAAGAAGAACTCACAACTTATTGGTCTTCTCTTTGGTCCAAAGCTGTTACACACAATGCTGATGCAGACTGGATCAAGGAGAAGAACAGAAACTTGCACAACATACCAACTATGCCCTATGCTGAAATAATCATACACAACATCCTCTACACTGTTAACAGAACACACAACTGGAAGACACCTGGTGTAGACAACATTCACAATTTCTGGTACAAAAAATTTACATCACTGCACCAGGAACTAGCTAAACATCTAACACACATCATCATCAATCCACAAGACATGACAAAATTTCTTACTCAGGGCATCACCTACATGAAACCTAAAAACAACAATATCACAGACCCCACACAATACAGACCAATTACATGTCTTAAAACACTACATATTATTGACATCCTGTATTGCAAAAAATTATACAAACATGTTAAAGAACACGACATTCTTACAGTACAATAAAAAGGTTGCCATAGAAATCACGGGATAAAAAGAACAGTTACTCATAGATTCAGTCATTCTACGGCAAGCACACAAACAACACGGAAACATACACATGGCATATATAGACTACAGAAAAGCATTTGACGGTGTTCCACACAGTTGGCTGCTACATATTCTACACATGTACAAAATACATCTATCACTCATTGCCTCATTGCATTCTTCCAAAACACTATGCAGCACTGGAGAACAACACTACATCTCAAGATTCATAACACTTTCATACAAACAAACCAAATATTCATTAGGCAAGGAATTTTTCAGAGAGATTCCTTGAATCCTCTCTGGTTCTGCTTAGTCCTGAACCCATTATCCAATATGTTAAACAACACACAATATGGCTACAATATCAGACATGAAAAAACAACACAGTTTACACTGTCATATCTCATGTACATGGACGACATAAAACTTTATGCATCATACAAAAACAACTTCATTAACTCCTACAAATCACACATTCATACACCAAGGACATACTAATGGAGTTTGGTCTAAACAAATGCAAAACACTTCACACAGAAAAAGGAGTCCTGAAAAAAGAAGATTTTGCACTTTGAAATGGAAATGTTATTGAATCCACGGAGGAGGGTAAGTTCTACAAGTATTAGGATTCCAACAGACCAAACTAACAGAACATACACAAATAAAGCAAAGATTAATTAAAGAATACCAAAGTAGGTTGAATGCTATTCTCAGAACACAATTAAATGCAAAACATTCAGTTAAAGCAATAAGCACATATGTCATCTCAGTACTCACATATTCTTTTGGAGTTATACATTGGACTCACACAGATCTCGAGCAACTTCAAAGGAAAACAAGGACAACACTTACTAAACATAAACATCATCATCCTAAATCCGCCACAGAAAGATTAACCTTTCCATGTAAAGATGGAAGATGAGGCCTCATTGACATTATAAACCTTCACTATATACAAATACAGTCACTGAGTTTTTTCTATTGAATACAAGAAACAAGAAACATCACAGTTACATAAAGCAGTAACTCTAGCAGACTCAAATAACAAACCATTAAACTTACACTCACATCATACAGACATGACACAACGTATAAAAAGCATAGACACCATCAAGCAATCGTGGGTTCAAAAGGCACTCCATGGCAGGCATCCTTATAACCTGGCCCAGGATTTTGTTGACAAAACTGCGTCAAACAGCTGGTTAGATTGGGGATGCCTCTTTGGGGAGACGGAAGGATTCATGATTGCCATACAGGATCAGGTCATAAATACTAAAAACTACAGAAAACACATACTCAAANAGGATTTTGTTGACAAAACTGCGTCAAACAGCTGGTTAGATCGGGGATGCCTCTTTGGGGAGACGGAAGGATTCATGATTGCCATACAGGATCAGGTCATAAATACTAAAAACTACAGAAAACACATATTCAAAGATACAAAACTCACAAATGACATATGCAGAAAATGTCACATCACCAAGAGCTTGCAAAGAAACACAAATTATTAGACATCCACCAACCATACTACAAATACATTCCACAGACAGTATTGGAAAACAACACACACAAAATCTACTATGACAGAGCCATAATCACAGATAAAATAATTTACCACAACAGACCAGACATCACACTCATTGACAAACACAATAAAATCACATACATTATAGCTATATCCATTCCAAACACTCACAATATACAAAACACATTCACTAAAAAATTAGCAAGTACACAGAACTCGCCCAGGAAATAAGGCATCAGTGGAGGATGGATAGGGTGCTTATTGTACCTGTTGTTCTTTCCTCTACAGGTGTCATACCACACACACTACAGAAAGCCACTATGTTGAATACATGTCATACTGTTAGGAAATTCCTGAATACAGACACTGGCACACTTATTTAATTTTAGTTTTGTTTTGGTTGCTTTGTCTTGACTCAGGTCCGGCATAGTACACAGCCACCGGTGTGTACTGAGTATAATTCACTAAACTCCGCATAATAATAATAATAGATAAATGATTTAATAGAGATTAAAAAACAGATTATACATACCACTAACAGAAAAATCAACAGAATTGACACCAAATATAATACTTTGCTTTGAATATACAGCTACTTCTCTATCTGCTCGTAAATCAAACAATCGACACTGTAAAAAAAAGAAAATAACAACATAGGTTTACCAAAATTCCTAAAATTTTTATATACTTTTATATATACTATATATAAAGTATATATAGTATATATTATATACTATATATACTTTATATATAGTATATATAAAAGTATATAAAAATTTTAGGAATTTTGGTAAACCTATGTTGTTATTTTCTTTTTTTTACAGTGTCGATTGTTTGATTTACGAGCAGATAGAGAAGTAGCTGTATATTCAAAGCAAAGTATTATATTTGGTGTCAATTCTGTTGATTTTTCTGTTAGTGGTATGTATAATCTGTTTTTTAATCTCTATTAAATCATTTATCTATTATTATTATTATGCGGAGTTTAGTGAATTATACTCAGTACACACCGGTGGCTGTGTACTATGCCGGACCTGAGTCAAGACAAAGCAACCAAAACAAAACTAAAATTAAATAAGTGTGCCAGTGTCTGTATTCAGGAATTTCCTAACAGTATGACATGTATTCAACATAGTGGCTTTCTGTAGTGTGTGTNGACTACGGCTGATTGAAAGATTTTCTTCCATAAAATTAATCGATTCTACACTAATCCGACTCAACATTTCCAAACATTAATCTGCAAAATGAATAGCTAATAAATAAGATAACTTAAATGAATGTATATTAATATGATCCATAATAATATCTCAATTAGAAAACAGTCATTTTTATTTCAATAAGAAAAAATTCAATAAAACAATAAAAATAATACTAAAATGTGTAACAGAATGTAAAAGTAAATACTTAATAACTATAAAAAGATAACAGTGATACACATCAAGATTTATGACTGAAAAAACAGGAGACAACCATCTTTTTTATTATTTTAATAAATAAAATCACAAAATGTAAACTAAAAGCAAATACTCTCAAGTCAATGAAATTTATCATCATCAAGCAAAAGGTATAACTTAAATGGAATATTTGTATATTTGTACTCCATTCAAGTTACATCTTTTGCTTGATGAACATAAATTTATTAACTGAGAATACTTGCTTTTCATTTAATTTTGTTCTTAGTCATTAAAGTGACAACAAAAGATTATTGTCTCATATTTTATCTGGTACATATAATTATTTCATGCATTCATGTAAATAATGTAGTGAGTAGATTTGAGAACATTATGCAAAATCATTAAAATAATTTACCGTTGCATCATCAGAACCTGTAGCAATAGCATCTCCACTAGGATAAAATTTTACAGTATTTATATCAGCTTCATGTCCTTCAAAAGATTGCACACACTGACCAGTACGCATATCCCAAACCAGAGCCTGTCGATCACAACCCTAAATATTCAAATTAATTTAATTATTATTATGTAATAAAACACAATTCTTGTTTACTTTCATTCTAAAGAAATGTAAACAAAAATCTAAATAAATTTATTTTGGTACATAAATAATCAACAACTTTTCTTGCAGTTGAAATTATCAAATGTCTAAAAAATATTTTCTATCTAATTAGTGATTCCATTTTAATATCTTAAATAAATTACCACCACCACTAACAAAATTTAGGGAGTCAAAATTAAAACATTTTCAATTCTTTCATCTCATTGTTTGATTATACCACACATAAGCAACCTTTCTATATTAATGGGCCATACATAGAACACTGTTTTGATTCACACTTGACCTAATCTTGGGCCAAACATGAATTTTATTAAAACTATACATAAAGGAAACTGTAGCTTTGTAAAATAAATATATATACTATGGATAATTAATTTTCAAATTTATCAGTTACAACCACAACCTCATGACTTTTGTTAACAAATGAATCTATTGTGAATTACCTATGATGTAAATACCCCGTATATCTCGACAGATAAGACAATAGTTGAATCATAAAAAAAGGCCCCCAAAATCCTGGGTCATTTAATAGGACAGATACAAAAAATTAGATTGAAATTTATATAAATTAAAACTATTATAAAAAAATAGACAAACCTTAATTATTTACTAGTAAAGAGCAGGGTATGTGCATGAAATAGAATAGCCCATATGACGTTTTTGTGAATAGTCAAAGTCATTACCCGAATGCTGAATCAGTGCGATTGTTGCAAACATTTGCACTGCTGCCAGATGCAAGAAAATAAAATCTGTTCATTCAAAAAATTACAAATGGGACATAATTCTGTAAACACTATACAGTATTATTATTCAGATGATAATCGCTGATCTAAACTAAACTCATAGGCTGTTGATAGTTTGGGGGTCATCTTATAGGATAGATATATGCTAAAACTATAAAACTTCGACAAAAATTTATACTTTGTCTTATCTGCAGAGATATGTGGTACATTTAAAGAATCTGGAGAGTATGAAGGCCAGAGATAAAGTCATATTTAAATTACTTTTATTTTAAGTTATAATTAATTAAAGTTATTTTGTCTTATCTGCAGAGATATGTGGTACATTTAAAGAATCTGGAGAGTATGAAGGCCAGAGATAAAGTCATATTTATTTTACTTTTATTTTAAGTTATAATTGTCCTTTGTAGATCATTGTTTAGACATAAATTTTATCTTCTTTCCTCCACTTTATATTATACATTACGATTAAATCTCGATTTAACGCCACTGTCTGCCTCTGAAATCGGTAATAAATCGAGTGTAACGCTAAACTGAAGTAATTTGGTGATAACAATGTATTTTCAATGCAAAATTGTATATTTAAAAACTTAAAAAGTTCTGCATTATAAAGAAGATTCGGCTATAAATATCCATTAGCACTTTACTAGAGTTGCGCTATTTCGGGGGGCACTAAATCGAGGTTTTACTGTATTTTTAAAGATGCTTATCAGAAGGATCGATTGTAAACGGCTTAATTTAAAGTCGTAAATATAGAAAATATGTATTTAATTTTTAATCGAGAAAGTAAGTAAAAATTGATTAAATTAAATTTAAATTTATTACTCGCTAAGCTACTTTATAAAATTAAATAATTTATTTTTTTTAATAAGTTGTACATGATTGATGTGTTTTTCTGTAATTTTATTATTTTTTTTTACTAAAAATCATTAACAAAAATTTATAGATTTATTTTTTAGTTTGTTGATTTATTTTTTTTATTTATATAAAGAAAAAATATTTTATTTAGTTTATTCATTAAGCTAAAAATAACTTCACAAAAAATGTTGAAGGGTTTATAAAAATTAACTATACAAAAATCATATTTTATATAACACTAAAAATATTTTTTTAAAGTATTATGTTACAATAGGATTCATGAATGATGACTTTATGTAACAATTGTCAGTTATTTATAACTTGCTAAAAGTCAAATGAGATCANTACAAGTCGTTCCAATCACAGCCCGACACGTGTCAAGTTTACGGACTACGGCTGATTGAAAGGTTTTCTTCCATAAAATTAATCGATTCTACACTAATCCGACTCAACATTTCCAAAATACGTATATTTTTTCGTAGTTTTATAGGAATCGTAATTATAGGGACCGTAATTATAGGGGGGTCGACTGTAAACATCTTTCAAATTGTAATGCTTAAATCCATAAACAAGACAACTGATCATAATATAGTTAAAAAAGAAAAAGAAAACATTATATATAGGACAGTTAAATTACCCGTATTATTTATTATTAAGATGGTATAATAAAAAATTTAAAATAGAGAAGGAAGCCCTTAAAAATTTATTGTACTCCATTACTTTTTATATAAACAAATAAAATAAACTTATAAATGGTTTTCATAGAAGACTTTTATAACCTTTATGAGATTATACAAAGTTTCTTTAAACAACATTAGGCTCAAGTAGTACCAGAGTTAAAATCAAAAGTAAGTAATTTGTTAATATTAAAATATAGGATTAATACAAGATTAAAAATAGAATAATTAGTTGATAAATTTGAGTGCAAAGAGCTTGTTTCCAGTTGTCACTCAAGAGAAGCTTTGAGAATATTACACACTAAATTAAAATAACATTTAGCAGTATAAAAATTAAATCATCATTCCTAGTTTATTTACATACAAATGTTGAGTTAGCAGGGAGCCAGGCCACTGGGATGATCCCTAATGACCACTTAATATGAACGAGTTGGCGAAACCTGCTATCAGTTTGTCGGATGGCTTAGGAGGGCAAATCGAGTGGGGAGAGGTCGTGACGAGGTGTCCAAATAACTACACAAGTTGGAAAATAACACATTTACTAAACAACTAAGAGATTATACATATCAAAGGAAAAAGCATAAACAACACATGCATAAATAATAAAAGGAATCTATTCTATATCTATGCTCTAACCTAATACCAAAGACCAAGAGAGACCTCTCTAAGAGGGACACAGGAGGGAGAGAGGGACAAAATTCGGGCAAGGGTATACCTCGTAAGATTTGATCTCTTTGTTTAGGGCATTGATAGGACGCACTGGGATCGGCAGTTTCTAATCAAAGTTTCCTTGGATGGCAGTATAGAGCGATGGACGATATGTCCGTAGTGGGTGTACGCTCTGTTGATCTCTGAGTTAAGAGGTTCTCTTCGGCTGTCCATGTTGGAGATGCAAATTTCACCCCTTTTTATACTTATCTTGGAGGGGGAATCATGGGGAAAGACATCTGATGCAATCGCCAGCTCTACTTGCATACAGCTGTGTTTACATTATTGTCATTCTTTTCTTCCAATAGTTAATATCTTCCCATCATAAAATTGTCAAACTCCCTGATTTATTGACATGAGGTGCCTTATGTCCAACTACATCTCACTCCCTTAGAAAAATCATTGCCTTATTTGGGCATTTAGATCGACTTTCTCACCGGGTCACTCGGACTTAGAGGTGAGTATGGGATATCGTTTTAGCCTCATTGGTGACCTTTTGATTACTCTCTATACCTTATATCTACGTGAGACTTGAACGATCCCTTGGTGAGAGGGGAGTCCTTCTTCAGACGATTAAGGTCACCTTCAATGTGACACAGTACACAAAGTGCGAAAATTCACACTTATGTCCGAATTCTCACACAAATAAACATCAATGTAATATTAATGAGCAGTCAATTAAAGTTACAGGTAAAGAAAAATGTTGGAAAATAAAAAATTATATTTATATTAATAAATATAATTCTTTATTTTCCAACATTTTTCTTAATATTTATATTAATAAAGAAAATAATACAATAAATTTAAAATGTAATAAAATAAGAAATAAAGAATGTCCACAAAAATATCAAAACAATTTCAAGAAGAGTTTTTTTTAAATTGTATTTTATAGAGGGCATTATTGTTCTACTGACTGAATTTTAAATATACAGTAGAACGTCGTTTATCCGAATCAATTGGGGACTGGAGTTGTTCGGATAACTTATTTTTCGAATAACCGATTATGTACGAAAAAATATATTAACCTATCCCGTGTTGAAATTTTTCTCCGTTGCGGGTCGCTTCGCGTTGAATTTTCGTCAATGTTAAGTCTAACATATACTTTTTAAAATAATAATTGTGGCTATTGTATCGTTAAAAATTATTTTTTTATTTCTTACAAACAAAATAAATATATTGAAAAATATAAAAACCAAAAAATATATACTTTAGATGATGATCTAGTATCATAAACGTTTGATTCAGCAGGACACACAGTCTTCAGAAAAACACCACACAAAAGTGCCAGTGCTGCCAGCTAAAAAACACACACCAACAAAAAAAAATATTGGAATAGCCCAAGATATAGCCAAAGATTGCAGCGCCACAGCACTAGCAAAAATTTAAATTTGCTGACTGGAATGCTTTCGGATAACCGACGTTTCGGATAAACGACGCTCTACTGTACTTGAAATTTATGAGTTGTTATTTTGTTTATTTAATGTAATTCAGGATAACAATGAACGAAGTCAAACAGCATAAAGAAAAATTATAACAAATTTTGATGAAAAACCAAACTCTCATAATTCAAGCTTCACCAAAAAGACGGGAGCACCAATAAGAAGAAAAACATTAAAAATGAGAAACAACTCAAAATGCCATATAATAGCCCAATAATTTAGCAACTAATTTGATTCAAATGAACTATAAACTGAGTTTAGAGATGCTGTTGACATATACAATTCAAAATGAACTGGAGTGTGGAAACCGGGCAACTATCCAATGATGATTTGAGCATACTAGTGACATTAATAGAAAAGTTGTAAATGTTTTCTTAAAAATAATTAACTATTTTCTGTTTAAAATCATCCAACAAAAGTATACTTAAGCCATCATCTACAATCCTGATGTAAAAACGTAATAAGCCAACAATAGTATAAATTACTTTATAATCTATGTATCAACATCCCAAAGCCTGATGTATTGATACTTAGCAAATGATCACCGTAATTAATCATCTAAAAAATAACATGTATGTTGCTTGAAATTAAAGTAATAATCCAGTTTTAAATCAGTCAAAGTTTTTCATGGACATCCTTTAATCAGAAAAGTATTCTTGTATGCAAAAATTTGGTTGGCACCATAATAAAAGTAAAATAAATGTTTTGGATTTCAAAACATCTATATGAAATGTATTATGGTACTTGGAATATATATGTTTTCAGTATGTCAATAAGTCATAACTTTTTAAGGTAATACTTATTATATCGGTAATGAATTTTAGAATTGATTCATTTACATTTTACAATGAAGAGAAGCCAAATATGACTAACAGAAATCCTATGACAGACATTATGGTAGCAGGTAATTTGTAAATGGTATGTATTTATTTGTTTATGTTAAAAAATAATAATTTAGTTCAATATTGTTTAGAGGATGTACTATTGTATATGGAAATTTTTAAAATCAAAATTGTCAACTTTTTGGCAATGAATTCAAGCATATGATTGATGAAAAACACAATTGTGGTAAAAATGTTTACAAGAAGGTTCCAGATACTTATCAAAATGTATTGCCTTACTTACATGACAATAAAATAATATTTCTGTTTTAATTTTTACAAATAATTGTATTATACTATAGCATAATATTACATTAAACAAAGTACATGTAAATAGTACATAAAGTACAAAAGTTTAAAACATGAATCAACTTGTGTTCTGCAATCATGATTGTTGAAAATGCTATAAAGTTTTACTCTAATTTTGTAAAAGCTTATTAATTTCTGAAATGCTTTTTCCAATACTACCACAATAAATGCTAATCTTGAAATTCATATCATAACAGATGAAATGTGTGTCTTTTTCTCACAAAGTGCAGTGTCTTTTTTGAAAGTTTTCAGTAATAATACAATAATGTAAAAATGTTTTGAAATATGTCTAATAATTTTGTAACTTGTGTGCTGTTTAAGAAACATTTTTCAAAACTTTGGAAAGTGTAAACTACTTCTTGAAAATTTTGCAATATTTTCTACAATTCTTTGCTTAAATAGTGACAAGAACTGTAAAATATCTGTTGTTATTTATGCTCCAAATTTCATAAAAATTGTTAAGATATTGTTATATTTTTAAGAAATCATTTTTCACAAGACTAAATCTGATATTTTACAAAAAGTTGTATTCTTATTTTATGAATAATAAAAACATTTTATTTCACCTACAGCAGAAACAAACGTATTGCCCGTTTCTGAAGGAGATAAGTCTAAAGCCATTACATCGCCTGTATGACCATGAAAACTTTGTAGTAATTGAGAACATTCAACATCCCAGAGTGCACATGTGCTGTCACCACTACCTGTAAGAATCTGAAAATATACAAACACAATATTAATTAATAAATTTCAATTTTATACACTTAAAATAATTCTGTTTCAAAATACAGTAGAACCTCAATTTAAGGGACCTCCATTTAACAGACAAAATTTCCAGTCTTTATGAAATACTGAAAATTAACTCTCTATTAATTTTAAAATGCATTTTATATGTAATTAAATTAACAAGTTTATTTTTTCAAATCCAAGAGTCACTGCTCTTATCTCCAAGCCACAACAGGAGTGTCTTAATTATCATCATCCAAAGATGAATAAATAGGAAATTTTAATTCAACAAAATTGTGTTTTTGTCAAGTTAAATTTTTTTTTCTTTTAAGATTTATTTATTTGTTTTATCAAATATAATTAATGTATAGTTTCCAAAATATGTTAATTTTTTTTTTAGATCATATAATCATTTATTGCAGTCTCAGAACTATGGTGAGTATGTAAGCAATAATACATAAAAAAAACTTTTCTGTAAAATTAAACTTCTCATACATACTTAATTTTAATTATGTAAACATAAAAACAAACTAGGTAATTTGTCAATTTTTAATATGTGCATTCATTAAATCTACTTTATTATATAATCGACATTTGGCTTTAATGGGCAACTCCTTGCCTGAATTAGTTTGTTAAATTGGGGTTTTCGAAACAACCTCCTACAGTTAGAGCCAATGGGTACTTCCCAAAACGTTTCATGAAGTTCAGGACTTTTAACTTATATTCTAGCGAAAGATTGCTGACTGCAACAATTCGGATGTCTTGAAAAATATTTTTCAAGACATCCGAATTGGGGTTTTACTGTAATAACAGATAATATATACATAACTATCACAATATTCAGAATTCTCAATTAACAGTAAAAAGATCTGTTTACCATAAGAAAAATACTGATTAAAGTTCCTACTTTGATCATTACCTAAGCATGTTTTAATGTAATTTTGATGCTGTCCAACTCAGACTACCTTAGAGTCTACTGACCACATTTGATTTCTTAGTAGATTCAGGTGTGTAAGGTTACAGTGTCTGCAAAGTTTGCATGGCAGATAATTAACAATGAAAAGATAAATGAAAAATATCGCCTTTGTGCATGGAGTAACTAAAGTTATAATACTGATGAGTAATGTAAATCATTAGTAATACATGAATGCATTAAAATTCATGTACAGTAGAGCGTCATTTATCCAAAAGTCAATTATATGAAAGAATTCCAGTTGGCAAATTTAAATTTTCGCCAGTGCTGTGGTGCTGCAATCTTTGGCTATGTCTTGGGCTACTCAAATATTTTACATTTTTGATACTAAATTAACTTCTGAAGTATAATTTTTTTATTGTTTTTATATTTTTCAATTTTTAACAATACAATAGTCTTCGTTAGGCTTAACATCTACGAAAATTCAACGCAAAGCGACACACAATGGAGAAAAATTTCAACATGGAATAGGTTAATATATTTTCTTGTACATAATTGGTTATCCGAAATATTGATTTTCCGAACAACCCCAGTCCCCAATTGATTCGGATAAACAACGCTCTACTGTATTACTAATCTTCAACTGGAAAAGGCAAATTTGCTGTACAAAGGCTTGAAATGTGGCCATGTTAACAGTAAATCATCTAAAAGAAATAATTATGGCTCAGAGATGAATGAGAAGAAATAACGCAGTAAAGTTTTATTACAGCAATATTAGTGAAACAACATGTTTTTAGATAATTGATATGTTGTATAACAGTGTTTTTCAACCTTTTTGAATACGCGACCCCTTTACAAGTTAAAAAGTTCTGGCGACCCCCCTAGGGCGATATTAAAACTATATCAGTGATTTTAAAAATTATGTATTTAATTTTCTTTCTGTTGAGAGAAATTATTCTACTATGCATATGTAGCTAGAACTATTTCTAAGACTAACAGCACAAAACCTTTCTCACTAATTTCTAGCCTTATTAACTGGAGTAAGGCCTATTAAGAAGGCCGAAAACGTTTGTACTCCAGTTAATAAGGCTAGAAATTAGTGAGAAAGGTTTTGTGCTGTTAGTCTGAGAAATTATTGTTGACTAAAATAAGAATTTAAGAAGGATCGACAATAACTTATGACACGTATGGTATGATACTTCTCTCTCATAGGAACATTGGGTTCGGAGTGCTGTTGACCTTTTTTTTAGGACGACAGTTTTTAACTTCCACTTTTCTACTTATTACTTTTTTTACAGGTCAGCTCAGCACTTTTTCGGCTATCATTTTCTGGCCCCTCCCTGGCGAAACCCATCATTCACACCTAAATGTCAATCAAAAAACCAANCAATATTGCTAGACACACACTCATAAACCTATTAATATCATTAAAATAATAATAAAATGATAAAACTATTAACCAATAAAATATTTACATCATGCTTAGTTGTTGACAGCTTTACAATTACATGACAAACATTTTAACAATATATTATACAACAGTGTTTTTCAACCTGTGGGTCGCGACCCACAGGTTGAAAAACACTGTTGTATAATATATTGTTAAAATGTTTGTCATGTAATTGTAAAGCTGTCAACAACTAAGCATGATGTAAATATTTTATTGGTTAATAGTTTTATCATTTTATTATTATTTTAATGATATTAATAGGTTTATGAGTGTGTGTCTAGCAATATTGTAAAACCTTTTTTTTGCCTTATATTTAAACTATGATTATCTAACTGATGAGGGCCATTAAAACCAAGGACCAAAATGCATTTTAGGAGGCATATAAGACAATAGTTTCAATTGTATGATAACCATTCCATAAAATTAGGTACTACATAATTGTAAAAAGTATATTGTATTATATATAAAAAAGGGATTAAAGGCTGATTGATAAATGAAATTTTAAACAAAAAATTTATACCTTTTTATTCACATTTCAAAAAAAACATTATTTATTTGGTTACCCAATATATACTTTTCTTCTCAATTTCTAAAGTCCTTTAAAGTTAATAATTTCATTAATTCTTCAACAATACAATAATAATATGTTAAATATTTCATTCATAAAAAGTATTTCAGTACATTAAGGCTTCTTCAGTTTAAAATTGAACAATTTGTTCCATTTGTAAACAAATTAAAAAATATATATATTTAAATATTAGTAATAAAATATCTTAAAAAGTCATCATGTTACAGAAATAATAATAAAATTATTAACAGTGAAAACCTAAATTAATTCATGTTTCTTCTTCTTTAAGTAAATTTTACACTCAAATTAAATTTGTTTTTTGTAAACTTAATATACATTTGAAATAATTAAATTAAAAAACTAACTTTATAAATATATCAAAAATAATTACTCTAAATATACTCATCATTGCTATAAAAATTATCATACCATGAAGAAGAAGTTGTATCACTGTAAAACTTTGTCATGTAGATAAATAAGTCTCAAGCAGATATGAAAATGATTAGAGTTGTAGCAAGTTTGTTGAAAATAATATTGATGACACCACTAAACTTGATAAAATTATGATTAAAAATTATTAGACACAAATGCACAATAATACAACTGTATATGAAGTTTTATTTAAATGACAAATAAAAAAAAATTTATTAAAGACTTATTTTATTGCTTTTGATATATGACTGAATATCATACAAATCTGAATTTTCACCAATAGTTCATGTAACTCTAAATATAACTAGAAGTAAACAAGGCATTGCATTCACAACTTCATTTTTGTTATGTTGAGAACTTACAACATAAAAATTACTATATCACTGCTAAACCTTTAATTTCTGGTAAGATATAATACACAAACAAACAAACGTTTTCAATCTTAACAGAGATCTGCCTCAGGTTCTTGGATCACTTGAGTTCTAAATATGGAATGTTAACATTCGATCATTTTAAATACAAATGTGAGATTTTGACTCCTTTTCCCTTTCCACTTTGTTTGATCAACATTAATTAACGGTTTAAAGTCATAATTAAATATTTAAGTAATAAAAGAAAGGTCAAGCAGTGAAAAGATAATGAAGCGGAAGTGGTCAACCCTATACATACCAAATTCCTCTGAAACCTGTGGTCCTTGATCGGGACACTATACATCCCTGGTGCTCAAAAATTATTCAGTGTGTCCTTCACATTCCTCAGTAACAAGTATATTGTTTGCATCCTTCTGTATGCCAATTTGGTGCCCTTCTTTCGTGCAATTTCCCCATATAAGGAATGCAAGTTTTTGTTGTACTCTATGACTCTGTGTCTTGCATTAGGGTCCCATTCAGGATCTGTTGGTGCCCCTGGTCTATAGGGATGCATCATCCCATGCGTTGCCTAAGTCATGAGCCAAACCACAAATTATGTCTTTTTTGTACCCATGTCCTGTGGCAATGTCTTCTAGGTGTCTAAGTTCCTTGACCGTGTCTTTCCATACATAGTTGAGTATAAATGACCAATTACTCCGCAATCTTATATGGATAAGGATACTCAGAGTCTGCCAGTTTGTATAGTGGCAAGAAGCAGGGTTTGTAGTACACCCATGTCTCAATCTCACCTTTGTTGAGCTGAATGGTAAGATTTAAAAAATGCACACTAGTTGTTGACAACTGTTCTAGTTTGAGGGTGAGTCCGTATCGGTTGTCATTCATGCTGTCTAAAAAGTCATTGACATTCGGCTCCTTATTCCAGATGATAAATCACATCATCAATGTACTTCCAGTATATAATGTTTTCAGGTGTAAATCTGAGGATGACCTCGCTCTCTAACTGCCTCAGTACCAATTCACTTATGTGAATTGGTACTGTGGCAGTTAGAGGGGGCCCCTTTTTCTGCAGGTATGTTCTGTTGTCAAAGCTAAATATCTAGTTGTAGCACATGAGGTGCATAAGCTCAAGGACTTGTTTGCATTGTGCCAGTAGCTTACAATGTAAACAAGTCCTTAAGCTTATGCACCTCAAAACACCAGTCTTATAAGATCATTCCAGACAGACACATCAGAGCCCTGAAAACCCTGCAGTTATATACAAAGCTAGCAGATAAGGGATGTGTATAAATTTCACAATATTGTATGCATGGCGATATGCATGTGAGGAACAACACCATTAATAATTGCATATTATTCCCCTAAGAATGAGCTCCTGCATTAATATACAGATATGGGAGACTTTTGACTATATTTTGATATATTTAAATACATTAATTTTAGTATATTCAGGGTTCCTACTCAAATTTCTGTTTTGAATTCTCTGACTTTCCCTGACCAACTTTGTCCAAATTCCCTGACCCTCATATTTTTTAGTGTGGAATATCGACATAATAAAACAGCATTTACTGTTAACATTGAGTACATTTAGCCCTCTTTTTGCACAGTTTATATGCTTCAAAGACTGCCACATTAAAAAAATACAGTACATACATTCTGTAGAAAAATGTTTGATAGAATCCACAACTTCAATGTAATGAAAAAATAAGCAATTTACAAACAAAACACAAGCTTTTTATTTTATCATCATTTATCATTATTATTTGTATGTAAATCTAGTAAATACAAGGTAACATAAAATCAACAAAAATTATTCTTTGATAAACAAATAGTACTGTACTGTGCTTAAAATGAACTCTTGACTTAGAAACACATAATTTTAAAATCAATCTTTCAACAAAAAGAGTAACTTTTTTTTAACCTTTTTACATTACCATCTGTTGCATATCTTAAAAACAGTTATTGCAAATATAATGTTTAAACATGCATTATTATATGGATAGGATAGATAGGGTGTGACCCATATCCTATTTCTGAGATCAAAGAATGTTTTGATGAGAAGAAATAAAACTCATATTTAATCACTGAGCCTTCTACTGCCCCCATGAAAGCCTCCAGTGCCCGCAAAGGGGCGTTATCACCCACTTTGAGAAAGGATGATCTAGACCAGTGTTTCTCAACCCAAAACTCATCGCAGACCGGAAAATATCTGCTTTTTTTAAGTGGACCGGTGACAATATTATTTTTAATTGAAAAAAATTCTCTGTTGTAAAAAGAACTGCAAACTACATTGAGCAATAAATATTTGTTATTTTATTTACCAGTACATTAGTATACAAATCAATGTGATTGCTGCTTTTCTTTTTTGCTAGTAAGATCATCAATTCTTGGAGTTAAGGTGGTAACTGCAAGGCGTGAGGCAGAACTAACACTATAACGATTTCGTTGTTTCAATTTTATCATTACCATTGCTGAAAACGTTGATTCACATAAGTACATTGTTGAAAAAGGTAGTAATATCCTAACTGCCTTTTTATGTAAAACTGGATATTCAGATTTAACTTTAATCCAAAACTGTGTTATGGGCATTGATTCAAACAATGTTTTAAATCCCAAGTCTGAACTTAATTTGATTAGTTTTTCGTATTCAAAGTCGTTCAATCTATTAGTTTGCTATCAATAAACGGATTAATAATCCACATATTTCCTATTTGAGAACAACACATGGCAGGTTAAATACATATTTTTAAAGTTTTTGCAGACTGGTCAGATTAGAGTTGCAGACCGGCGGTTGAGAAACATGGTCTAGACCAGGGGTCGGCAACCTGCGGCTCGCGAGCCACATGCGGCTCTTTGGATGTGAAGCTGCGGCTCTTTAGTTCCATACGCAAATATTTATTTTATAAAAAAAAAACATTTAAAAATCGTTCTGAATCGATTAACGAGGATTAGGCATCGATTCTATCTCTCAGCCACTTGTACTTTTCACCGCACCCCTCCCCAGTGACACGCGTCGTCACTGTCGTCAGTCCGTCGAAAGCTCTCGAATGACGCCGTCGTCGGATGTTTCTATTATCTAATTTGTTGTGAAAAACACTACTTATATATGAATAAATAGATATTTTTTCTTATGAATAAATAGATTAGTTTTTTTTTTTTTATCAAAAAACTTTATTTATGCGAGTACTATTTATTGTTGGCAAGAAAAAATTTTGTGGCTCTTTAAAAACTTTGAAATTTTGTAAATTGTAATTTTGGCTCTTCCGACTCAAAAGGTTGCCAACCCCTGGTCTAGACTATTCCTCAAGTTTCTATAAAATATTTCTATTCATTCCTTTTTTTCTCTAATAATTAAATTATTTTACGTTTTTCTATTTTAGTTCCGGACAATTCCGGAATCTCACACTTGTATTCCTATGAAGTCATAGTATTACGAAAAATGGGATTCTTAAAACTTATAAAATAAAATATATACAGAAATAAACAACAAACGAAATTACAATTATACGTTATTAAAATATAGAAGTTCAGCGCAGAGAATCGTAACTACAAATTCTTTCTTTTGCAACATAACTATAAAAATTGTTTTGGTGTTGTTTCGCACAAAAAAATAATCAAATTTATTTTAATTTTTTAGTAATGTAATTATTTTTTGAAAACTTTACAGCTTTTTAATTTTTAAATTTTAATTATAAGCAAGTTAACATTGGTTAAACTATTGGATTACCTGTTGATTTTCGAAAATACAACTACAGAATATTTATTACAAGCATGATCAATCTTGCCAGTTTTTAGCCCTAAATTTGCCAAAATCAGTGATATTTGTTACCCAATGTCATTTCAGTTAACTAATTATTAAACTATGTATCGAAGTTGCGGAAAAAAATGGAAGAGAGAGGGAAAATATGCTTGCAGTACAGTACATTCAAGGAAAATCGTAACAACAAATATAAAAAGCTTGTGCCAACAACAAGTCAGCGCCAGTATTTTACTGTAAACGTCGGGTAACTATTTATAATTTTTTATGTTTTAAACTGAAAAACGATTAAATTACAGATTTTTACTGATCTGTTTAGCTATTTTGAAGTGAACATTCTAATAAATTACGATTTCAACTTTTAAAAGTTTGCAAACAAATTTTTAATTAGTTATTTTTTATTCTAATAAACAATTTCATTTTTTTATAATCGCTGAATTACTAAAATTAAAAATTAAACACTATTACATAAAAGTAGTTTATCCTGTTATTAATTAACTCCCTTGCTACCCACTAATTTTTAATATTAATGTAATTAAACATAAAAAATATTTAAAACTAGGAAAAAAACGAAAGAAATGTGTTAATTTTGAAGAAAAAGCTTCAAACTTTATTTTCCATTGTCTCGCCTTTCTGTGAAATATGACACCGATGAGTCAGTGTGTTTACAGCTGGATGACCTGGAGAACAGCTGGTTTTGGATTTCCTGGGACATTCTCATAGAAGTCTCGGGAGGAGAAGGGTTTAAAGTAGAGTGAATACTAGCTGGCCGTATATTTTTTAATATTTTTCAAAAATTACGTTTTTTTATTGCGATTTCCGACCCCCCGACTTAATTAAACGTATATATAATAAAATATATTAATTTAAAAAATTAAAAAACTATTGGAGGTCGTTTTTGACATCAGAAACTAGCTTTAAATAACTTTATCGAAGTAAAATCCGTGCACTACTACTTTAGAACGATGAATGAAATTTGATAAAAAAAACTTCCCATTAAAAAACAATTAAGCGTTAATCGTGCGTCATTAAAG